>NW_017307838.1:303763-322688 GCF_000935625.1 Nanorana parkeri
CCATGATTGGCCAGCAAAACGGCTACGGCTGGGTATTGGAGGAAGACCGTTCCTGGCTGGAGAGGCCCCGGGGTGACAGGCTGGGACGGCTTTCTTGTTAATCGGGAAGCCGGGTGGCGAGTCTTTACACGCTGCCTGGCTTCCTGAATGGGACGTCCGGTACTCGGTAATTGGTATCGGCGAGTACCGAAAAAAAATTATCGGTACTCCTACTCGGTACCAAAATACCAGTATCGGTGCATCCCCAAGAATAATTTTTTCCCTAAGGAAGGGTAATAGAGGTGAGGAGCGTTGGGTATGCTTCTAAAGACAAGGTTCTGATTGGATTGGCGGTTGCATTCCGAGGGTTGCTCTCCTGAACACAGGAGTCATACCGAGGACCGTGTAATGATACAGTAGAGATAAAGGGATGAGAGCGTCCGTTCAGAAGCTTTGGTCCAGATCAACTGCTTATATAAGATTTATGTGACTCATTTTAAATCTACTTTAAAGTAGACCTAAGCCCCTCATTAAATCATATATGTGCTCAGCTGCATCACTTAATTATTAAAGCGGATCTTTAGCCCCTTTTACTAAAAATCACATCACATCAGCATGCAGCTCTGCTCGCTGATATAAAATCATTTTACATCCATTAGTTAAACAAACATGTTTTTCATTTACTTCAAATCGAGTTCATCTACTTCCTGGTCCACTTCTGGCACAAAAGATGTAATGTTGCTAAGCGTTGCATCCTGGGAAGGTTACATCAGCAGAGCATTGCTTGGAAATATCATCTGTGATCTCATGAGATCTCAGGGAAAGGCATTTTCCTCCCCTGAGATGTGTATGGTCACATGTCCTAGTCATATGTGCCAGAGTTCCAGGAAGGAAAGGGAGAGCTAGTAACTAGCAAAGAATACAAAGCCGGCAATTATCTAGAAGTTTGTGTTTGTAGATTGTCATTACTATACATTTGTAAAAGTGTGTTTGTTGTTATTTTAAAGCTATGGGTAAAGTTCCTCTTTGAGTCCATCTGTACTTACAGAATTCTCTAAGTCACCCTACAAAGTCCCACAAATACCTGTTCAACCTGCCAGTGTAGTTCACTTAATGCAGCTTCCTGTGATGGGGTGCCAACAATGCAGCACTGTTCGTGAATTCAGAGCAGAGTTGTCACTCTCATGTAGATACCACAGTGGGAGGAGAAGATGTTGCGGGAAGTGTGGCTATCAGCATTTTCACTTATGATTTCTATGCCTGTAGCTTGACCATCACCACCTGGCCACACTTAGTCCCACCTACTACTTTCTGGATTGCACTAAAACCCTCCCACTGTGAGCTGCAGTGTCTGGGAAGGGGAGCGTGTGAGACACAAATGAAGGAGGATTTGAGTCACTCATTGTAGGTAAAGAAAGTTTTTGTTTTCTTTATGAGGTTTGTGTGTCACATAATGAACTGGATTTAGTACTTGTTGTTGAGTGTCATTCAGGAGCCTTTAGGTGTGCTTTAGGAATTGATGTCTGCTTTAAATTAACGAGCAACACTTTTCAGATGAATAGATCGAAGCCATCTACACATATCTAAAAACAGACCGTAAAGGGTGACAGCCCCTGGCACTGGCTTTTGTCACAGTTAGGTGTCATCCACAGGCCAGCACTCCCATAACAATACACTGTTTAGGGATCAGTGACCTCAGTGGTACAGTTGAGCAAATCTCTTGCAGTTATGAATGGGCAATCTGAACTATAGAGCACAGGGGCCCATTAATCAGAGTGTCAACGGAAAATTGTCTCCAACAGTTTGCTCCCAACGCCAGCCTATTTATTATGTTCCCCTTCACTGTCAGCAGTGCATTATGGGGGATTTATAGTAATTCTGTTGCTTTGTTAAAGACACCCGGCAAAAGAAGACTTACAATACTTACCTGTCCGCAGCTGATGTCTCTCCTGCAGAGGTAGGACCTGCCAAAGAATCGTCAGCATCCAACTTTTCCATGTATGACGAACGGCTGCATCCGTCACTGCGTCACTGAGGTTCTACCCGCTGCAGGTCGGCAGTGACACAGTAGTGACATACCTGCAGATGGAACCGCAGCAAGCAGCAGGGGATGCAGGCATCCAACAGACCGGAAATGTGTCAGATGCTGAACACTGGTATTATTCCGTAACTTTAGAGCAGTGGCTTTTCTATGTTTACTCTCTGCACCTGACAAAAAAGGCAGGTACAGGGCAAAGGACTAGTCACAAGTACTGCCCGTGGGCTCCCTGCAGCTGATCTTTTCCCACGTCTTGTTCCACAATGTATCATTGTCGCTAGACGTCCCTCTTGGTAGAGCCAGATAGGGGTGTGGACATTTTTTTTAAAAACTACCTGTCCAAGGACTAAAGTGGGGGCCCGATCTACCTGTTATGAAACAAAAAAACGATTTTAACCAAAACCGCATTTAACCCCTTCATGACCAGTGATGTACATAGTACCTCACTGGCACCGGGCCCGTTTAAACAGGCTAGACTCTGTTTACATTACAGTAGAAGCGATTCTGGCCACTCAGCTGACGCCAGATCGCTTCTACGGGCCGGTAAACTGTGCGCCACCCCGCCATGGTTCCTGGGCTCTGCTGCCCTTCTTACGGGCCCGGGATCTCGAATGGCGGCAGGAAGCTCGGGAGGAGATTGGAGAAACATCAGTTCACCAATCTTCTCTCAGCTCTATGGGACCGGGAGTGATGCAGATTACATCACTTCCTGTCCCATAGCTTTAAAAAAAGGACGCTTACTGGGGGCTGTAGTCAACAATGTCTAAATTTTACAATTCTCCCCTCAAACCCTCTACCAAGGGTGCAGAGGAATAACCATAGTCATACACCTATCATTCTTTGTCCTTCTAACCCACGGGTTGAATGAGAGTAAAAGCTCAACTGGTATATCCATGTGGTTCCAAATCTTCTCTGCTGGTCTACAAGAACTGGGGATGCACCTATACCGAGTATTTGGCCGAGTCATTACCTACTGCCCAGCTTCCTGATTGCCCGAGAAGCCAGCGGATGCAGCGGTATCGGTATTCGGTTTTCGGTACTCGATACCGAAAACCCAGCATCGGTGCATCCCTAACAAGAACAATAAAAATTGACTTTGTTTGAACGGAGGGGGTACCAACAGAGCCGATCCAGCAAGACTTGGCTGAGATTGGAGCAGGGTATGGCCAGCTGTGGCATTTTAAAAGAACAACTGGAGATAACGGCAGCACCTCTCTCGGATCGGAAAGCCTTGAAATGTTTTGTAATCTACAAAGGAATGTCATAAGATACACGGACCTCGCTTTTTTATAATGTAACCAAAAGTCACTTTCCCTGCAGACTGTGTGAAAGGAGGAGAAGATTCCAGGGCACCTGAATACACAGCAACACGCTTTTCTGGACATTGCTGAGACATTCCTGTCCCTGAAACCACAGAGCGCAGGAGTACCACGGGGCCACACATATACACAATGCCCGTCAGTCAGGGGGGGCGAAAATGAAATGACCTTTGTGTGACGACTTTTCCTGGCAGCTCAGATGTCTGTTTTCCATAATCATTATCAATAAAGAGGATCCTTCAGAATACGGGGCAATTACAACGCAAGATACATCTGCTGCTACCGCTCAAAGCTCAAATGATGGGGGACGATGAGCCGTTACTGGATTGCAACTCATACGCTGCTATCGATCATTAAAGAGGAACTTCACCCAGATCTTCAACATAACAACAAACACACCTTTAGAAATGTTTAGTAATATATCTTATTTTTCTTTCCCTCCCTATTTTCTGCAATTTTTACTAAGGGCAGATTAATCCATCTTCCTTTACTTCCTGGAACTCTGGCACATGTGACCAGGACATGTGACCATCTCAGGGGAGGAAAATGCCTTTCCCTGAGATCTGGTGAGATTACAAATTAGATTTCCCAGCCATGTTCTGCTGATGTAATCTTCCCATGATGCAACACTTGGGCACAATTACATCACTAATTCCCAAGAGGAGCAGGAAGTAGAAAAATAAAAATTGTAAGGAAAATAAAAATGTTTATTGAACTAATGAATGTAAGAAAAAAAAAATGATTGAAAGGATGTGAAGGCCCAAAGTAGCCAATCAGCTTTCCACTCTAAAGCTGGTTGATGACTTCAAAGCTGAACTCTATGCAGATATAAAAAACGATGCAGCTCTGTATTCATTAATACATTATTTCTAAGTATTTTTGTACATGCAAGCAGTGCAAGTACCTGACCTGATATCAGACTCCGTACAGCGTCAGTTGTACTCATTTGCGAACAGTATGCTGATGGGAGGAGAGAGCAGAGTGACAGAGAGATGAGCTCAGCAGTCTGCTGGTTCTGCCCAATCAAAGAGCGGGGGGAAGAACAAGACCAGCAAGTGTTATTTAACTGCTCCACAGAAAAGTCAGGTCTCCTGTCCTTCTAAACATTTAAACCAGGGGTGGGCAACTCCAGTCTTTCAGCTGTTGTGGAACTACAAGTCCCATGAGGCATTGCAAGACTGACAGAGGCATGTAGATGGAGGGCCAAAGTTGCCCATCCCTGGATTGAACTGTTCCTTAGTAAAGTAGAGGAAAGTCATGTTTTAATATCTGCGTCCTCGTTGCAGATTTTGCCACACTTCCTGTCTGGTGCCACCCTTATCAGCAGGACAGGAAGTGAGTGGAAATCACCCCAGATAGCAGTAAAAACCCTGCAGAAGTTACAAAGTCCTTTTCGCGTGGAGATCTTGATACTTTACACAACGCGTTTTGGATCAAAGTGTATGTGCAGATCTCAATACTGCGGGGGGAGGGGGGGCTGTGAAGGGCATTATACAGACTGGGAACGTTCTCTTTGTCTGGAAGGTTTAAATTCCATCTCTGGATCCGCCGCCTGGAAGTTCATCGTTTTATTTTCTCTTTCATTCATCTGATATTTCACAGACACGAGTATCGGCCTCGAAGATTTACACCTATTTATATTATCTGCGGCACACAGTACCCCGCAGATCACTTGTACTCCGGGGAGCGCACTGTGCCAGGTATCCTGTGTGACTGATTTGTGGCCCCGGCAGAGCGGGGCCCCAGATTGCAGGAAAATGCAGTGCAGGCATTTATGTAGACAGGTCACGTGAAGGAGACGTGACTAGCACACAGACGACATTGGCCCGATAAAGGACTGGTTCACACCATAAAGAGAGCGTTCCAGAGCGTTCGGCCTCTGGAACGCAACCCGGTTATATGTGGACCGGCCCTAAAGCAATATTAAAGTCCAAACGTTTTTAATCTATTTCAAATGCTGATGAAATCACATACAATGGATGCTGCTCCTTCATGGTTAAAAATGTTAGTTTTCTGCAGAATCAGCTGGTCCCCAGAGCACTGGCCCTGATATCCTGTTTTAGGGTGCACACAGGCACAGTCAGGCAAAGCACTTCCATCCTCCCGGCTCTCCACATCTTCCTCTCTTGTCCCTTGTCCAAGCTAGTAGGTGGACAGTTGGTGGAGACTGTTTTCAGGTGGCTCCTTTCTCTCGCATGGTCCTCTGAAGCCCCCCTTGTGTGTTCTAGTAAGCTGTGTGTCCACAAACACACAAGAACAGCAAGACAAACCACTCCCCTCCTCCCTGCTCCCCCTTCCTCATTCCATCTCCCTCTTCTGCAAGCTAAATGAACTGTTGCTGGAGTCTGCTCTGCCCATTGGAGAGGGGGCCAGATTTGAAGAGGCAATTCCATTTTCCCCAAATTCATCTGGTAAGTGGAATGACCCATTAGGGCCATTCACACCACATCCAGATCTCCTCCAGACCAGACGGTTCCTGGACCCAAAACGCATCCTAAGGTATCCCTATGCTATTTCTGGCCTCTGTTCACACCAGAGCAGAAAAATACTGCATGTCTCATTTTGTCTTGTCTGGAATGCACTGTAACGCACCAAAAACGCAAACACACTGCGTTCCAGCACCCAAAAGCCCATTTTAAGCCAAAAAGCTCCGGAATGCGGCAAAAACGTGGCACAAACGCAATGCACTGCGTTCCAGATCTGGTTCTCAAAATGGTGTGAACCTGCCCTTAAAGAGGACAGAAGCTTTTACTGAACTCAGCACCCCATGCCCATCCTGTGCTGCCACACAGCCTAAGGGCTCCTTCACACCAGCCGGCAGCATTTTAGCGTTCTGCTACGCAGGAGTGGTGCGATGCATTGTTACAATTTTCCTAACTTTAACGAAGTGTCACCAAATTATGACACTACCATCTATGCGCCGCAGGATGCTGCAACGTGCTGTAGTGCAGTGAAGTGAGTTGTACTAAGAATGTAGCACGTCACCGCAGCATTGTGCACATAGAGAACAATGAGCGCTGATCTCTGCCGTCATTCACAATCAGCCCGCAGATGCTTCTGGCAGTGAAGCTGTTAATAGACTTATGGCCGCTCCCTCTATTCACCTGTTATACTGGCCCTGCAGCTGCCGAGGACGGGTGTATCCCAAAACACCTGAACCAAAATACGCCGTGTGTACTACAAAAACACATGTCACCCATGTCTGTCATTGTCACCAGACACGCAGCTCCTCCTGTGTCACCCTGTGGTGGGAGGGACAGTCTCCATGTCACATAGCTCTCCCTGTCTGTGTCACCCTGTGATGGAAAGGCTAGACACCATGTCGCCGCATAGCTCTCCCTGTCTGTGTAACCCTGTGGTGTATATACATATACACACTGAGTGGCCAGATTATTATGACCACCTGACGTTTGTAGGCAAATTAGCTATAATTTGGCGCTGAAGTTGCTAGAGGGCCAGACCATTATAAATAGGGAAGCAGGTTGTTTACCACGACAGTAGAAGTGATTTGTTTCTGAAGATACGGGGAAACAACGCGATTTAACAGCCTTTGAACGTGGGATGATTGTTGGCGCTCGGAGCCATGGCGCGAGTATCAGCAAAACAGCAGAATTCGTTAAATGTTCAAGAGCAGCTGTTGTTAAAGTGTTTAAAGACTGGACTGTCAGCCGAAAATCTGGGTCTGAACGTGCGAATTGTGGCCGCCAGCGACTAGTCAATGTTAGGGCAGAACGGGGGAGGGGCAAGAATGGTACAAGACAACAGAAGGGCCACAGTGCAGTGTCAGATTCCTTGCATCACCTTTCAACATCTCGTGGAGTCACCAGGCGGCCCAACAAAGTACTGATGGGGTGGTCATAATAATCTGGACACTCAGTGTATAATATATATATGTTTATTTTTGCTGTGTGCCATTGGAAAGCTACCCTTCACTTCCTGTACCAGAAGTAGGAAGAGATAGTCATTGGTCAGTCATTGGTCAGCACGGTCAGGTGGCTTCTCTAAACAATCACTGCTCCCCACTGACTATGTTGCTATAAAGCCTCTGGGGTCGTGTAGTAAAGATTTCAAGTTCCCTGACCCTTATATCGGTTGGAATGGGTGACCAGCGGGTACAACCCAATCTTTCACTGTTTATTGATTGAATTCATTTAAACAATTCTGCATTCAAATGCGAAAGGCATTGTTTGACCACAACAACCACATGAGCCCTGCAATACATAAAAATATATATTTTCTGCAGAGCTGGCCTGCACGGATTCAGGAATAAAAACTTCCGGCACTAAACGGAATGTAAGAATGAGGAACGGCAGGGAAAACAGCATCAACCAGGAGAAAACTCTACACCCTGGACGGGCCTGCTGTACAGGTATTACTGCGGCCCCAGAGGACCCGATGATCCTGACTCACCGGGACAGATAAGACTGAACTGGGGTGGGGCAGTGTCCTGCGACCCAGAACAAGTTTAGTGTCATGCTTGTAGTCACCCACATTCATAACAATGCCCAGGGTGAATCTCACCGGCTGCAGTACAGAGTGAAACCTGTTTTCATAAACTGCTGCTGTGAGTCATACAGATATGTGCTGCATGCAAATGTCAGAGCAGGAAACTCACCAACTCCATAAATCAGATACAAAGAAAATGAAAGCCAACCAAGTGTAGAGTCAGCTGAAATATGAAGAGTATTTCTCGTCAGGATGCGTTTTAATAAGAGCAACCTTACATCGAAAGCCCTCGTGCAACCTTACATCGAAAGCCCTCGTGCAACCTTACATCGAAAGCCCTCGTACAACCTTACATCGAAAGCCCTCGTACAACCTTACATCGAAAGGCCTCGTACAACCTTACATCGAAAGGCCTCGTACAACCTTAAATCGAAATGCCTCGTACAACCTTACATCGAAAGGCCTCACACAACCATACATCGAAAGGCCTCGTACAACCTTACATCGAAATGCCTCGTACAACCTTACATCGAAATGCCTCGTACAACCTTACATCGAAATGCCTCGTACAACCTTACATCGAAATGCCTCGTACAACCTTACATCGAAAGGCCTCGTACAACCTTACATCGAAAGCCCTCGTACAACCTTACATCGAAAGCCCTCGTACAACCTTACATCTAAAGGCCTCGTACAACCTTACATCGAAAGGCCTCGTACAACCTTACATCGAAAGGCCTGACGCATATATGCATTGCACCGGTGGGTGGACCTTAACTCTCGGGTGCTGCACATATGCATTCATGGAGCTCACGGCACACTGACCGAGGTGTCACAGACAGTTCTGGTCACTGCAAACGACGGGGAGCCAGCGGGACGGGGTCCCCATCATGTGACCGCCAATCAGAGCAGCCATGATCAGGACTCAATCAAAAGGAACCCATCGCACACCTGACCGGATAGTACCCACTCGCACTCCCTCTCAAGTTCAGTCAATATTTTATTGACTTCTGTGGTATCACAACTTAGCGACGTTTCGGATCAGGACTCAAGTCTCCCAACCTTAAGACCCAGTTAGGTTGGTAGAAGGCAGTGGCAAGGTGTAAAGCTTTCAGGAACCTTCAAGCAGTTTTGTTGAAGTCTTTAAAGCAAACGTTGGCTCCAGCTTGGGAATCATTTATAAACACATATCATAAGTAGGGATGAGCTTGAGTTTGATGCAAACCCGGAAGTTAGAAGTCTGCGCATGTCCAATCAGCTGAAACCGGGACATTGCCCACCCCGCAGACACATGTAGACAAAGGGGTGGAATGCTGGTGACCTCATTGGCCTTATATGGCCACATGGCTATATTTGGTCTATGACATTAGTATGGCCATGTGGTCATAAAAAGTCAATGATGTCACCAGCATCACATCCCTGTCTACATGTGGCTGTGGGACAGGGAATGCCCCAGCCACAGCTGATAGAGCATGCACGGATGCCTAACTTCCGGGTTCACCGCAGGGCGGGGAATACCCTGGCCACCGTTGATTGAACATGCATGGACAACTTCCAAGTTCGCATGAGTTCACAGCAAACCCATGCTCAACCCTCATCATAAGAGGTGTGCTGACTGTCTCTTGCTAGCAGGCTTCACTAAACCTAAAGTGTATGTAAACTAGAGCTGCAGCTAACGATTATTTTCAAAATCGATTAGTTAGCCGATTATTAAGTTTGATTAATCGGTTAATCGGATAAAAAATAAAATACATTTTAAAAAATGGCTCCAGTGATGGGACTACTAGTTTGTATTGAGATTGTAGTCCATCACAGGAGCAAGCTTGGAGCGGTGGAAGTATAAAAGAAAAAAAAAGTGTGGTGTGCAATATAGTGAAATGAAATGTGTAAAATTATACAGCAATGAAACACGTGAGGTGGGGAGGAGGTGCGGCGCGCAGCGTGTGTGGAGCCGTGAACAGGGCCAACCAATCGGAAGTCGATTAATCGATGATTGAAAAAAGTTGACAACTTTTTCAATAATCGATTATAATCGATTATGTCGATTAGTTGTTGCAGCCCTAATGTAAACCCCAAACAGTAAACTTATCTTATTTGGCCCCTTTTGGTCTGGTAATTATACAAGACCAAGCAAGATCGAATGTCCAGATAATTGATTTTGAAAGAATGTTCAAATACAATTCTAATAGTTTATGTCCAGCTTTAGACGTGTTTTAAAAGAAAAGTAACCAACTAGTACAATTCCCCTTTAATGCAGGGCAGCCCTGTACAGAGTCTAATTTATGACTGCCGTTATCAGTTTCTCTGCACACAGCACAGACCTCTGCTGCCTACATAGGGAAAAGAGCTTTGTAAACAAAACGTTTCATAGCATTACTCAGAACGATGTGGCCATTATCGAGGAAAAATCTCATGGATAATGTCAGACATGGCCAACGTGAAGATTACGGACTGGATTATCTAGGTATGTTTGCACAGCCCCAAATTAAATAGGAGTATGGTTATCAGGCTTATTCTTGTTTACTTCAGACTTTGAGAATAGGTTGGGTTCTCCCTCAAATGCAGAATACAAAACACCTTGTACGCAGTGTACTCGGACACAGCTCGATCCATCTTCATGTTGTCCACTGCCAAGGAAGGGGCTAAACATCTCAGCCACGTGTATACATATGAGAATAGCTTCAGGGATCGTGCCATTGTCATCGTGCTACTTCCAAGGCAATGATCTCTCCACCTCCAGTCTCCTTATTGGACTTCAACTTCAGCACCTCTATCCATAAAGAAACTGTAAAGCTGAATCAGGGAGTGCTGGAGTCAACTTCATGGTTATTCAGTGTAGCCGGGCACTGGCTGAACAGGGGAGAAGTGGAGTCATCGTCCTGGTTATGAAATATAGCAGAGAACCAACTAAACAGAATCACAAACCCTTTGGCAGGTAAGAGGAATGTCCCACAATGTATTGTCCTGGTCAAAAACTTAAAGGTTCACAAGCTGTTTCCAATGGTGCTTAAAGTGATATTAAAAGTAATTTTTTCCCCCCTCCACCCAATGTTAAGTAAAACACTTACCTTAAATCAGGGTAGCAAACCTCCGGCCCTCCAGTTGTGGTGGAACTACAAATCCCATGAGGCATTGCAAGATTCTCACAGGCACAGACATGATTCCCGAAAACATTTTGGGATTTGAAGTTTCACCACAGCTGGAGGGCTGGAGGTTTGCTACCCCTGCCTTAAATGATGTCTCTTAATCCGATCTTCCTCTTCTTTCCTGTCCTTTTCAGCCTTCTCCCCAGCGCTGCTGCGGGTCTCCGATCCAGCGCTGACTTCTCTGTCCTTGCTGGCACTTCCTGTCCCACGGTGTCTGCATGCGGGTGCACGCATCCATAGACTTACCTTGCGTCTCTCCACGTCTCCCGGCCAAAAATTAGAACTGTGCATGCACCCGCCCCAAGATGCTTTGCGGCCGCCCGAGCAGTTTTGGATTTTCGGACGGGAGCGTGCGGCGAAGACAGGGTAAGTTTAAACCGCTTTTTTTTTTTTTTTACTTTTTGCATATATCTACTGCTTGCCGCACTATATATATATGCAAAAGAAACAAAAGGGTTTAGAAACCCTTTAAAGCTTCTTATTTGGCAACGGTGTCCAAATAGGCTTCCATGGCATTAATAAAAGTATTGGTCTATCCCACACGTACAATTAGGTAACAGATGTAAGTCGGAAGATGCAAAATCAACATAGTAGGGAGGATGGTAAAAGTGAAGTTAAAACCCACAATCATGGATGGCAAACCATGGCAAGTGCTGGTATGTGGCTTACTTTGTTAAACAACCTTTTGGTTAACTTACTTTTAAGTTCTATTGAAATTTCCCAAGTAAACTTATACACAGGGGTGTGGAATTCCTATCGCCCAACGTCCAGGACATGCAGTTTCGGGTGCCGGGCAAGTAGTTTTTTGTACATTTAGCCCTGCTCCGGACAAGCAGAGCTAAATGTACAGTGGGGAGCTGCCGCTCGTGTTTATACAAGTGATCTCATCAGATCACTTGTATCAATCGAGCAGTGGCGATCGTGTCCGGGCCCCCCCCCGTTTTCAGGGTCCACCGCTTCTCTGGAGCTCCTCTAGCGCTCCACGGCACACAAGCTCACCATAGAGCCTGTAGAGCAGACGAAGAACGTCCATTCTTCGTCTGCTCTGTGGGATCACTGAGACCGGAGCTACCTGTCTCAGCTGTCAGAAACTGCACAGAACATCTGTTCTGTGTTGGAGAGCAGGTTCCATAAAGGGAGCCTGTCACCTCCAAACTATCACATAGGGGCTTTTACAGTATACATTATTGATGGTTTGGCTCCTTACGAAATCAATAATAACCATCAACCCCTTCACATCTCAGACAACCACTGCCACCGCTTTTCCAGCAAAAGCAACACACTTTTTTAGAGTGGATGAGCCAGCATGCTCCTGTTTTTATAATGATTCCGGGATATAGGGTGTGCCCATGTTTCATCCAATCTTACAAGCGGATACATAAATATTTCTGGATTGGATTCAAACAATGCAAGCTTATCCCGAGACATGTTCTGCTAGGAGACTTCAGACCCAACAAGCAGCAACCCTTGTTATGTCCGGATGTTCTTTTTTAGACTGCAATCAACTGTCTTTGACATGTACAATGTCTCACTTGGAGGCACATTTATAAAAGCATCTATATAGGCAGTCCCCGACTTACGAATGCCGACTTACGTACAACCCGTACTTATGGGCCGAGGTCCGAGACTGCAGCAACTGTACCGCGCAGCGTTCCACTATTAACAGTTCTCGTGCCGACGATCGCAGACGAGTAGTGGGTCTGGATTGTAGTACTGTACCGTACAGTACTGTACCTCCTGCAGGAAGTTGTTAGTGAGTGCCCCGCCTCCTCTTCCGGGTCTGGTACTGAACAGGAAGTTGGCTCTGACTGTCGTTACCCCTGTCATAACCCTGTATGTACTGTACAGTGTACTGAACACTTTTATTTGTCTTCCTTGTCTACTTGTTTGCCTGTAACAATGCCGAAAAACAAATCTGATCCAAGTGCTGGTTCTGAACAGCAGAACAGACAGCAAAACAAACTAAACCCTTCCCTATGCTATCCAAAACTAAAAAAAAAAGTTTTTTGGATGGAGGTACACCTAAAAAAATGTACCTGTTCCAACTTACATACAGATTCATCTTAAGAACGAACCTACAGTCCCTATCTTGTTCGGAACCCGGGGACTGCCTGTGCTTGTTAAAGCCAACTAGGGGCAATAGTGCTGTACAAATGACATCCACCCGGTAAATGAACCCCTTGGTGTATTGTTGTGTACACCTTGTCCACAATGAACCCCTTGGTCTATTGTTGTGTACACCTTGTCCACAATTTCTTTGCGTGATGTCCTTAGACGGCCTGACTGAGGAAGAGTTATCTTCCATGCTTCCCCCATGGCTGATTTCTGCTGCCCACTTCTGTATAGTGATGCATGAAGAAGCAACCTTCCCTAGTGTTGCCACTAGTTCTTAATGGATGTCCATTGGTTCCAACCCTTATTTATGCAGATATTTTATCACAACTCTATGCTTCTTTTCTTTCTAGGCTCACATGATCACCTTTTTTGAAGACAACCTTTATAAAAAGTTTTTCATTTGCATGAGAAAGAATATGACAAAGGTTTAGGTTGCACCTGTGTACACGAGGCCCTAGAAGGCATACAGGTTATTGAGAGCCCAATGTGTATTCTTCAATGAAAACTACTCGAGAGTAGGTAAAAGAGTACTAAGTGCATGTTAACTCAGTATTCCTCCTAAGCTCCATAGGGGACCAGCCAATGTAAGCAAAGAGATCAATGTCCACCTGAGGCCCAAACTAACCTAGCAATATTTCTAAGGTAACAACACTGCTCAACTGCAGGGACACTGTGGTGCCTACAAGTATTTGCATTAGTCTTTAAATCAATCCCTATGGAGCCCCTTGTATCTAGACCCTGTACATACATAGGACTTAAAGGAGGACTATGGGGTGAGTGATTTACACTCATCTTTATAGTTGGAGCCAACGTGTGACATTGAAACTGTCGCAAGTCGGCTCCATTGATCGGGAAGTCACTCGCACACTTCTCGATCATCTCCCTGCAGAGAGCCGTGACTGTCAGTCACGGCTCCCCGCAGGGATTACCCCTCTCCCCGCTCCGATCCTCCAGTGCCGAGTGGAGGAACGGATGGGGAGGGGGCGGGCATAGCTGACTCTGCCTCTAGATAGGCATAGCCCGCTGTCAATCAGCCAGCTGGGTGGATCCAGACAGTATTGTTGGGATCCATCCTGGTTGCGGCGCTCTCAGTATGTAGCGAGCTATAGCCCGATATATACTGAGCTTTGGGACACATGAGGACGTTAATATATGTCCTCCTGTGACCCCAAAGAGAACTATGGGATAAAAAAAGGTTACCCCATAGTTTTCTTTTAACCTCTGCTCAATATGAAATTAAAGTGGATCTAAACCCAATAACAAAAACAAAATATATTGCAGCTTACAAGTTTGGAGTTGGCTCCATTACCTTTTCTCCATTTTCACCTGATGATCCTACCAATAACACACTTCCTGTGCTTGGGTGACAATGCTAACCTAATGTACTGCATGTATAGAGAAGAACAATTGTCACCCTAGGACAGGAAATGTGATAGGACTGCAGAACACTTACCCCTCTCATCTTCATAAGATAAGAAAGAGGATGCTCTGTAGTTAACAGACGTGAACTGGGCAGGTAATGCTAGAGATTTCAGTGCTGCATTGTCAGTGGACTACAGGAAGTTAGGAGCTCACTGGATTTCTAGCAGAATTGAAAGGTATTTTTTAAACACCTGTAATGGTATACCTAATGAGTTATTTCATCCCTTTCACAAAAAATTAAAAAGGAAAACTAATAAACAACATCCCTCGCACCCCTGGTTCCCACTGCACTTAGCTGTTCAGATGGCCTATTCCTGCCAACCACACCAGCCCCTGTACTGGACAGCACACTGAAGAAATTCACTTCAAAGCCCCAGAGGCTATGTAGCATCATAATGCTGGCAATGGCAAGCTGCCATTGGTCAGCACGGCCCCCATGACCACGTTGACCGATGAGAATCACCTCTGCGCTTTATCGCTTCAAAGATGGCGACTTGGTACAAAAGGTTTCTATTGGTCCACATAGTCACATGGCCCGCTACACTGGCTGGCATAGACAGCACTGTATAGCTAAGGGCAGCAAGACCCAGGGGCGGTGGAGAGGGTGCGTTACTTCTCCTTTTCATTTCTTGTGAACTGACCCCCGTAACAGTCCAAAAAAAGAGCAAATAGAGATAAGATAAATTTATTGCTAGGGTTTACATACACTTTATACCTTCTACCTCCTGGCACTAAGCCCTGGCCAGTTTAAAAATGAAGGCCTGCTCCCTCCTGACGCCAATCCCTGCTTCTTGCCATTCCACTGTTACATTGCAGATCTTTAGAGGGCAGTAGGGGCAAATGACACTAGGCATGACTTAGCAATGGAAGCTGAGGTTCAATGCAAACAAAGTCCCTAAGTGCCCATTCACACTGGGCTTTTAATCGCATGATTTCCGCCGCGATATCGCGCAAAATATCCCAAGAATATCGCCGTCTAATGATATTCAATGGAGCTGTTCTATTGAACAGCTCCATGTCGCGTGTGTCGCTTGTGTCGCTTGTGCGGGACCCTTTTCCTCCCCCGGGATGTCGCGCGATTTTACATTTTTTGCATGCAGCCCGACGATGAACGTCGCCCGAACCAGTTGCACTATCCCGGTCATGCGGATCCGCTCGAGGTAAGTGTCGCTTAGTGTGAATGGGGCCTAAGATCAAAGCAAATGCACAGGAACATGGGGAGCCTTTTGACAGACGCCACAAGGTATCTTCACTGAGGGCAGGTTCACACCATTTTCCAGACCAGATCTGGTCCAGAAAATAGTGTGAACCTGCCACAGTTCCAGTGCATTCCAGACCAGACAAAATGAGACATGCAGTATTTTTCTGCCCTAGTCTGGAATGGACTGCGCTGGTGTGAACAGAGGCCAGGGATACATTAGCATGCATTTTGGGTCTGGAAAGAATCTGGTCTGGAGATGATCTGGATGTAGTGTGAATGGGCCCTGAAGCTCTGTTGTTATCTCGGGAACATTTTAAACCAGGCAATGTTCATTTTAAAGCAGAACCTAAGTTTTGTTGGAGAAAAAAAAAAGACTTCCAGGTCAACTAAACCCCTTTAGATTTGTGGCAGATTCTCTCCTGATGCATCTCCAAACTTATTGAGATAGGACTTCCAAGTGCATTTGCTCAAATCTTTCAATAGGAGTGGCTGGTGGGAGGTTCCACCATTACTATAAGCTCATGATTACTCGCAATGTGGTAATTAAAATTGCCTCCCTGTCATCCCTTTAGATGCAATGTCTAAGCCGAAGGTGACACCTCCAGTGAATGGAAGTGTCCAGTGATGCCGCGTTGAAAGCATTAAGCTGCTTGTAATTTAGCCTCCAGCTCTGTGCAGATTCTTGGGAAAGGCAAAAAGACAATTATAGGTGCATGAGAGGGAGGATGCTGTGAAATCCCATCATCAAACTAAATACCGTACCATGGTTGCAGACAAGAGAGGAATTTGTTTGCCTGTGTATGCAAATCATTGCTTGCTAAAATGGAAAGTCCACTTTTAACACCAATTACAAAATGGCCTGTGCAGTAATGACATCAAATATATTAATATTTAACGGAAATGGAATTTTCCTTTAATTTTATTGTCCTATCATCTGTAATTCTTTTTCATAATTGGCTAAATTGTTTCTTCAAGCAAAGTGAATTCATATGCAGCAGCTATTAATGCTACTTAACCAGATGACCAAAGACCATTATATCCGAATTGTAATACCGTTCTAATGTGCTGCGTTATACATCCAAGCAGATATCATTCCTTTCAGCTCTAGGTCCTCGGTGCAAATCCCACCAGGACAACGTAGTAGAAAGTCACTCGCACTCCAATAGGAGTTTCTGTCAATGTTCTTTATTGACAAGAGATATGTCACATTGTATAGCGATGTTTCAGGCACCGTATAGGTCCCCGTCTTCTTTTGCCTGTAGAAGGGGCCTATACTGTTCCGAAACGTCGCTATACAATGTGACATGCACTATATTTCCAAAAGTATTGGGACACTCCAAATCATTGGATTCAGGTGTTCCGTGAAATTTCCTTGATACTAAATATTCCGCGGTCACCTGTTAGTTGTATTATAACAAAGTGGAAGCAACTGGGAACACCAGCAACTCAGCCACGAAGTTGTAGGCCACGTAAAATGACAGAGCGGGGTCAGCGCATGCTGAAGCGCACAGAAGTCGCCAACTGTTTGCAGAGTCAATAGCTACAGGCGTCCTAACTTCGTGTGGCCTTCAGATTGGCACAACAACAGTGCGTAGAGAGCTTCATGGAATGGGTTTCCATGGCCGAGCAGCTGCATCCAAGCCTTACATCACCAAGTGCAATGCAAAGCGTCGGATGCAGTGGTGTAAAGAACGCCGCCACTGGACTCTAGAGAAGTGGAGACGTGTTCTCTGGAGTGACCAATCACGCTTCTCTGTCTGGCAATCCGATGGACGTGTCTGGGTTTGGCGGTTGCCAGGAGAACGGTACTTGCCTGACTGCATTGTGCCAAGTGTAAAGTTTGGTGGAGGGGGGATTATGGTGTGGGGTTGGGCTCCGCCCCTTCGATCCAGTGAAGGGAACTCTTTAAGACATCAGCATACCAAGACAATTTCATGTTCCCAACTTTGTGGGAACAGTTTGGGGGTGGCCACTTCCTGTTCCAACATGACTGCGCACCAGTGTACAAAGCAAGGTCCATAAAGACATGGATGAGCGAGTTTGGGGTGGAGGAACTTGACTGGCCTGAGTCCTGACCTCAACCCGATAGAACACCTTTGGCATGAATTCGAGCGGAGACTGCGAGCCCGGCCTTCTCGTCCAACATCAGTACCTGACCTCACAAATGCGCTTCTGGAAGAACGATTAAACATTCCTATAGACACACTCCTAAACCTTGTGGACACCTTGCCAGAAGAGTGGAAGCTGTTACAGCTGCAGAGGGCGGGCCCACTCAATATTGAGCTCTACTGACTAAGACTGGGATGCCATTAAAGTTCATGTGTGTGTAAAGTCCGGCGTCCCAATACTTTTGGCAATATATTATATGTCACATTGTATAGCGAGGTTTCCCTATAGGTCCCCGTCTTCTTTTGCCTGAAGAAGGGACCTATACGGTTGCAAAACGTTGCTATACAATGTGACAATTCTCTTCTCAATAAAGAACATTGACAGAAACACTTATTGGAGTGCGAGTGACTTTCTACTCTGTTGTACTGATCTGCAGAGGCATCTGCTGTCATCTCAGCACCCACCCATTACGTAATCCAGGTTTATCACTATTTGTACACGGACAGCCACGCATGTGCGGCTCAATGTGCAACTGCAAGTAAAGTTACAGGAGTGGAATCTGAGCGCCAGGGCATGTGCGGGAGTTACGTCGCCCCCGGCCCATCAAGTCGAGGGGGCTGAGGACTCAAGAACCTGGAAGGAGTTATGGGAGCAGCAGTGATGGATCGGCAAGGGAGATTGCAGATGTTGCAGCGCTGAAAGGGGTACTTTACAAGGGAAGAGTGTCATAACGTGCACATATGTCATGTACAGCATACTTGCACATGATGACATAAGCCCCTGGGGCCCGAAATGATTTAATTTGGCTTTACCATCATTGCAAATCAGTAGAAATCATGTGTGTGCCCTCACCTAACCAGCGCAGGAGAAGGACAGTCCCTCATGATTCACGGTAGCAAGGTTTTTTTTTTTTTTTACTATATGTAACCTTGGCTTACATTCGGTCAGGAGTGCGATGGGATCTTCTCAAATCCCACCAGGGACACTGTGAAGTTTTGTAAGCTCCACCTAGTGCTTGCGTGGGTTTCCTCCAGGTGATCAGCTTGCATTCTACAGTCCACAAATACTCTTATAGAATATCTAGTCAAACAGTGGGACTTGTGGGTTATTCTTGAAAACATTGCACCATTCATCCAAGTGGCTCCTTGAG
>NW_017307838.1:322702-330585 GCF_000935625.1 Nanorana parkeri
CAAGTAGACTTTTAACTTACAAGGTGCATAGGGCCTCAACTGACAACAGCTCAGAGAGGCCGCACATAATATTATGTATATGATAGTATTCTATCAGAGACTTCACACATGCAACAGGGCTGGTTGGATACTGAAATTCACATGGCCCCATGCTCGATTTGGGGACAACCTGAAGAAGGTTGGTGGACCATAGCACTGGAATCTTTGAGGGCTTGTTCACACCAAATGCAGACCAGATCTGCATGAGTTTCTGCACGCGCAGTGCGTTATACTGCGTTTTTGATGCGTTCAGGGCCTTTTTTAAAATGGGCTTTCAGTGCGTTTGCATGCGTTTTTAATGCGTTTGCATGCGTTCCAGAGCAGGTAAAATAGGGCTTGCTGCAGTCTTTTTACATGCTCTGGAACTGAACGCTGAGGTGTGAACTAGAGCCCAAAATACAATTGGAATACATTGGACGCAGTTTTGATCCGGTCTGTAACTGCTCTGCTCCTGGAACGCGCTTGGTGTGAACAAGGCCTGAGATCCGCAGCGCTTGCAGCTGGAATGGCCAGATAGTACAGCAGGAGATATTCGGTATCTTGCCTCTTTATGTATGTAAAGGGCTTTAAAGTCTTATCTGCAGCCAAATGCAATCAGCATTTTCTTATTGACATGGGGGAACTGTAGCCACATGAGTTGCAGACACGTGTACACCGACCCCCTCGCCCTTCAAAGGCAGCCGTCAAGGCTTCCCACTGTTTACAATGGATCATAGAAGTCTGTACAAATGGAACACAATATGGTAGATATAAAAAAAAAAAAAACTTTCCATTGTGGAAGTCACAACCACTCTGCCTTACAATATTCTTATCTGTCACAAGGACGGGTCACCCTTTCACACCCCGCTCATTGTGAGTGTGCCGTCACGGGCTTTGTCTTTGCAGAAGCTTTCAGTATCAGTTCACAGCACGGCAGCTCCATATCGAATTGCAAAAGAAAAAGGCGACGCATTAGACCGGTTCTTCTAGATTCTGACAGAAACCGGGGAGGGAAGGGAATCGCTCCAGCTGACACTCTGAATAATTTACCATTGCCCAGACAAAGCTACGAGATAGAGAAGCACGCGGGACCACATAGAAGCCGGGAGGAACAACTCCGATCCAGACAAGAACTTCTCTGCATCCTCTAATACAAAAGTTATATGGCTCTCTAAATAATTACTAGTCAGCAGCTAATATTCAGATCAGCTGATCTCATAAACAGAGGCAATTATGCAATATCTTTACCTGCCTTGCTTTAAAGCTTGACCCCAGGCAAAAAGCTAAAATATACACTTGAAATGTATACATGGAAGCTGTTTCATTTTTTCTGCTGTCCATTCAGTCCTGACACATGCACAACCCATGTAGACAGTAGAGCCAGGTTGGTGACCTGACTATTCTTGGCTACAGTTAAGCCATACAGCTAGGTCACCTCGCCGTCCCCAGCCTGTGATTGGATAGTGGAGGCACTGCAGCAGCACAGTGAGGGGTGACTATGCTCCTTTCTTCTTTCAGAATGTTCCTTGCCATCTCATAGGCACAGCAGGACACCTGAGTGGCCCCTGGAGCTTCCCCTCAAACACCCTGTCTGAGTGCTGTCATTCCGGGTTTTACAAAAGATTGGTACCAAGTTAAAATCCGATGCATACACTAGAACATTTTAAAAATTAATGTAATCATTTTTAATGAACACAAAACTGCATTAGTGTTTTAAAGCCAAAGTAAACCAGAAAAAAAAAATGGCTTTCAGATTCCCCCGTCTGCAAGCAGTTTATTGCTACTTGTGCAAGGACAGACACGCATGTGCGGCTCAATGTACAACTGCAAGTAAAGTTACAGGAGTGGGTTCTGGGTGACGGGCGTATGTGCAGGAGTTACGTCGCCCCGGCACACTAGTTCCCATCTGCGCATGCTCCTGCGCTGCCTCTTCCCATCTGTGCATGCTTCTGTGCTGCCTCCTCCCATCTGCGCATGTCCCCGCGCTGCCTCTTCCCATCTGCGCATGTCCCCGCGCTGCCTCTTCCCATCTGCGCATGTCCCCGCGCTGCCTCTTCCCATCTGCGCATGTCCCCGCGCTGCCTCTTCCCATCTGCGCATGTCCCCGCGCTGCCTCTTCCCATCTGCGCATGTTCCTGCACTGCGTCTTCCCATCTGTGCATGTCCCTGTGCTGCCTCTTTCTGCATGGTCTGTTCCCATCTGTGCATGTCCCTGCATTGTCTGTTCCCATCTGTGCATGTCCCTGCGCTGCCTCTTCCCATCTGTGCATGTTCCTGCACTGCCTCTTCCCATCTGTGCATGTTCCTGCACTGCCTCTTCCCATCTGTGCATGTTCCTGCACTGCCTCTTCCCATCTGTGCATGTTCCTGCACTGCCTCTTCCCATCTGTGCATGTTCCTGCACTGCCTCTTCCCATCTGTGCATGTTCCTGCACTGCCTCTTCCCATCTGTGCATGTTCCTGCACTGCCTCTTCCCATCTGTGCATGTTCCTGCACTGCCTCTTCCCATCTGTGCATGTTCCTGCACTGCCTCTTCCCATCTGTGCATGTTCCTGCACTGCCTCTTCCCATCTGTGCATGTTCCTGCACTGCCTCTTCCCATCTGTGCATGTTCCTGCACTGCCTCTTCCCATCTGTGCATGTTCCTGCACTGCCTCTTCCCATCTGTGCATGTTCCTGCACTGCCTCTTCCCATCTGTGCATGTTCCTGCACTGCCTCTTCCCATCTGTGCATGTTCCTGCACTGCCTCTTCCCATCTGTGCATGTTCCTGCACTGCCTCTTCCCATCTGTGCATGTTCCTGCACTGCCTCTTCCCATCTGTGCATGTTCCTGCACTGCCTCTTCCCATCTGTGCATGTTCCTGCACTGCCTCTTCCCATCTGTGCATGTTCCTGCACTGCCTCTTCCCATCTGTGCATGTTCCTGCACTGCCTCTTCCCATCTGTGCATGTTCCTGCACTGCCTCTTCCCATCTGTGCATGTTCCTGCACTGCCTCTTCCCATCTGTGCATGTTCCTGCACTGCCTCTTCCCATCTGTGCATGTTCCTGCACTGCCTCTTCCCATCTGTGCATGTTCCTGCACTGCCTCTTCCCATCTGTGCATGTTCCTGCACTGCCTCTTCCCATCTGTGCATGTTCCTGCACTGCCTCTTCCCATCTGTGCATGTTCCTGCACTGCCTCTTCCCATCTGTGCATGTTCCTGCACTGCCTCTTCCCATCTGTGCATGTTCCTGCACTGCCTCTTCCCATCTGTGCATGTTCCTGCACTGCCTCTTCCCATCTGTGCATGTTCCTGCACTGCCTCTTCCCATCTGTGCATGTTCCTGCACTGCCTCTTCCCATCTGTGCATGTTCCTGCACTGCCTCTTCCCATCTGTGCATGTTCCTGCACTGCCTCTTCCCATCTGTGCATGTTCCTGCACTGCCTCTTCCCATCTGTGCATGTTCCTGCACTGCCTCTTCCCATCTGTGCATGTTCCTGCACTGCCTCTTCCCATCTGTGCATGTTCCTGCACTGCCTCTTCCCATCTGTGCATGTTCCTGCACTGCCTCTTCCCATCTGTGCATGTTCCTGCACTGCCTCTTCCCATCTGTGCATGTTCCTGCACTGCCTCTTCCCATCTGTGCATGTTCCTGCACTGCCTCTTCCCATCTGTGCATGTTCCTGCACTGCCTCTTCCCATCTGTGCATGTTCCTGCACTGCCTCTTCCCATCTGTGCATGTTCCTGCACTGCCTCTTCCCATCTGTGCATGTTCCTGCACTGCCTCTTCCCATCTGTGCATGTTCCTGCACTGCCTCTTCCCATCTGTGCATGTTCCTGCACTGCCTCTTCCCATCTGTGCATGTTCCTGCACTGCCTCTTCCCATCTGTGCATGTTCCTGCACTGCCTCTTCCCATCTGTGCATGTTCCTGCACTGCCTCTTCCCATCTGTGCATGTTCCTGCACTGCCTCTTCCCATCTGTGCATGTTCCTGCACTGCCTCTTCCCATCTGTGCATGTTCCTGCACTGCCTCTTCCCATCTGTGCATGTTCCTGCACTGCCTCTTCCCATCTGTGCATGTTCCTGCACTGCCTCTTCCCATCTGTGCATGTTCCTGCACTGCCTCTTCCCATCTGTGCATGTTCCTGCACTGCCTCTTCCCATCTGTGCATGTTCCTGCACTGCCTCTTCCCATCTGTGCATGTTCCTGCACTGCCTCTTTCTGCATGGTCTGTTCCCATCTGTGCATGTCCCTGCATTGTCTGTTCCCATCTGTGCATGTTCCTGCACTGCCTGTCCCTGCATTGATTTTCTTTTTACTTCCTTTTTCTTTCTTACAGCAGGAAAATGCAGGCACAGTCCAAAAGCAAAAGAAGTATACAGAGGTTATTCAAGTCAGCAGCAGGAAACCTAAGCTATGGTCTTCTGCAGTAGTGTGCTTTCAATGGGGCCATAAGGATTGACAATAGCAATCACATGTAAATATTTGGCACTCTCATTGTGTAACCAGCCAGTGGAATTCTGGGGATCTTTTCACATGTTTACCAGTCTAATTTTATCGCTGAAATACACTTCTTGTTTACAGAGCTGAATGACTCAAGCTGTGATTTACATATTTATGGTAAAAAATAAAGAAAAATGATATTAAAAAAAGATGAAAACATGCATAAACTAAAAAATGATCCCCAATCAAAGCAGCCATATATTCCCCTGTGCACCCTTTGCTTCCTATCCAGACATGCAGCACAACGCCTATGCTCTACCACTCGCCTCATCCTAAGCCTGCGAGTTCCCGCTGACCCAAAATGATCAATTTAAAGTGTATTTAAAGCCAAAACTTTGAGTAAGGAATCGTTCTTTGTTTTCTCTTTTTCCTGTCGGCGTCTCTGTGTCAGTCGGTGAGATTTCCCTTCACTTCCTGCCTCAGAAACAAATCAGAAAGCAAGAGCACATCTCCCCAAAGGATGGGACATCAACACTTAGACAGTTGTCACCAGAATACGTTTCCCCTCACTTCCTGTGACAACTCAAAGTTTTTGATTCTCCATCACTTTCTGTACATATGACAATGGTCACCAAGACTAATAGAGAGATGTCTGGATCCCCAGTGGGGATCCAGACATCAATAAATACCCGACAGGGGTTCTACTCCTTCTACTCTATCCAAAACTAAAAGAAAAAAAACAAAAAGGTGTTGGTTTTACAGTCACTTTAAAGCAGTGTCTAGGTCTCCTACACTGGAACTGGTTTGATCTCAGCAGCCATTAGGAAGTGTTAAAGTGAACAACCTCCTCAAGCAACTGAGGGTTTCAAAAATGTGATTGCCAAGGACCTTGACCCTCACAGTCACCCGCTTCATCTTGCAGAACAAGATTTAAATGATTTCATGATCAGCACTGCGCAATTTATTTTCTCACACACCCCACCAAAGCAAACCTGTCAGGAGAGAGATATGAGTGAAATGCTAGTTCCCCGGCTGCTATGCTGACCTGTATGAACGTCCTGCAACAAGTATACAGATCAGGATTTTGTACTGCACACTTGCACATGCAAGAGGGTCATCGTGACATCACAGCAGTCCGTAGATATCATCTGCCACAGCAGCTCATAGATGTCATAGGCAGGGCTGCCAATAGGGAGGTAAAGCCAGTCCTCCCGTTCTGGGCTCGGGTCCTATCAGGTCAGCGGCGGGGGCCCAAGTTCAGCTTGAAAGCAGGATTAGTCCCACACAGTGCAGTAGAGCTCAGACTCCTCTATGTCCACCTAAGGCCTCTGTCATATGTCCACCTAAGGCCTTGTTCACACCAAATGCAGACCAGATCTGCATGAGTTTCTGCACACGCAGTGCAGTGGGTTTTGCCGCGTTTTTGGCCGCGTTTTTTTATGCGTTACGGGCCGTTTTTAGTTTTAAAAAAACATTTTTTTTTAGTTTAAATTGGGCTTTTAGTGCGTTCCAGGCATTTGCATGCGCTATGATGTGTTTGAATGTGTTCCAGAGCTTGGTGTGAGCAAGGCCTAACTCGCTGGCCATCCCTGACCCTCCAGTGATAGCCTATCTTGTTGGCCTCTCAAGCTGCAGAGGGAGCCACACACTCTGATTGGTTGGGGGCAAGTCCATAAGACACATGTTGGCCCATCCATGTCTTTCGCATGGCAACCCGTAATGTCTCATTGTGTGGCAGAGAGTGTCTAGGGCTAGCAGAGTGAAGCCACCATGTGCAGCGACATGAGGGTGCCCCGTCCAACCCCCCCGCACCTAATAGGGAGAGCACATAGGATTTAGCTCATGCTAAAGTGTGGTGCACTGCCACAAAATGGTGCATGCAGGCAGTGCAAAGCATGACCGTCACATGATGCCTGGGTTCAGAATGGATGTGACATCACACTAGCGAATGTAACATGTGTTGTGGTAAAGAATACGGGAACGCCAAGGCGGAGGGGTCCTGGTAATTAGGCTGTATGGGGCCCCATGATTTTTTTTTTTCCAAGGGCGGACATGGTCACAGGTACCAAGTAGCAACATTTCAGACAAACAAGGGACTTCCAAATCTACATCTGTGACCTCAACACATAAAAGTGGAATGACTCCAAGATGGTCGGATACGAACGTGTGTGTGCACTGACTGAAGACTGCACCACCGGACCAGCATTTGTACCCCATTACTACTGATGGAATATCAGGTAGAATGAGAATGCTACATATAACATCCAATGGTTGTGGAGAGACAGAGACCATCAGGGAAATCATGATGGAACAATAGATTGTAAGCTCCTTTGTACCCAATTACTTCTTGCTGGAACAAACAGGCAGCGTGTGAATGTTACATATAACATCCAATGGTTGTGGAGAGACAGAAACCAGTAGGGACATCATGATGGGACAATAGATTGTAAGCTCCTTTGTACCCAATTACTTCTTGGTGGAATATCAGGCTGAGTACAAATGCTACATATAATATCTCATGGCCGTGGAGAGACAGAAACCAGTAGGGACATCCTGATGGGACAATAGATTGTAAGCTCCTTTGTACTCAATGACCTCTTGGTGGAATATCAGGCCGAGTACAAATGCTACATATAAGATCTAATGGCCGTGGAGAGACAGACCGGCAGGGACATCATGATGGGACAATAGATTGTGAGCTCCTTTGTACCCAATCACTTCTTGGTGGAATATCAGGCGGAGTATGAATGTTACATATAAGATCGAATGGCCGTGGAGAGACAGACCGGCAGGGAAATCATGACGGAACAATAGATTGTAAGCTCCTTCGAACTTAAGGACTAATGCGCAAGCACCGATGTAGTCAGAGCTGTGTAACATGTCAGCACTGTATCAATGATGGAACAACATAAAAGATATACGAGTCTGTAAATCATTGGAATATCACTTTCCCTTCACATCATCCTAAATATGAACATTGGAGACCGGCATCCTGAACCGCAACACTTAAATATACCCCAAAAAATAGAAGAAAGAAGGCAAGCCATGATTAGAAGAAAGCCGTCACATCCTGTTTACACTCCAAGAAAAGTAACCATAAAATAGTTTCAGAAGGAAAATTGTCCGTGTGGCCCCTCAGCAACCAATCAGTCCTCAGCGGGACCAGAAGAATAAAGAATAGGACCACAGGCGACACTTTTCCTGTCCTCCCGTTCTACGTCATACCCTGCAACAGCCTAGTGCACACAGCGGTAAAGAAGAGCTCACACTCTACTTGAAGACATGGCTTCCGTCACGGGAGGGAGCAGCCCAGCACTTCTCCGGACGGGACACTTGGGCTCGCGCTGCCTGATACGAGAGGAAGTGCTGATATTCCCCACACAATAACAGGACGCGGAGAGGGGAGGACGAGGGGAAACGACAGCGGAGGAT
>NW_017307838.1:330905-366510 GCF_000935625.1 Nanorana parkeri
TGTGAAGGGACGGATGGAATTTTAGAACTTTCAGCAATAAAAAAAAAAAGTCATCACATTAGAGCCGAAAAAACTGCAGAATGGAAATTATACTTATCAGTATAGAAGTCACAGCAACAAAGTGTTCTAGAAGAGTAACCCGGCTCCAGAGTGTGCAATCCCAACTGTATTCTATCATTACAGTAACCCGGCTCCAGAGTGTGCGATCCCAACTGTATTCTATTATTACAGTAACCCGGCTCCAGAGTGTGCAATCCCAACTGTATTCTATCATTACAGTAACCCGGCTCCAGAGTGTGCAACCCAACTCTATTCTATCATTACAGTAACCCGGCTCCAGAGTGTGCAACCCAACTCTATTCTATTATTACAGTAACCCGGCTCCAGAGTGTGCGATCCCAACTCTATTCTATTATTACAGTAACCTGGCTCCAGAGTGTGCGATCCCAACTGTATTCTATTATTACAGAACAATTACCCAACTTCACAGTACTACTGGTAATAAGTTACAGTCACACAGCTCTGGAGTGTCTACTACCCCCCTAACCCTTTATTACAGTAACCCAGCTCCTAAGTGTCTAAATACCCTCCATCTCATTACAGTAAGCCCGGTCCTAATTGCTTTATTACCCCTGTAACAACATATGACAGTAGCCCGGCTTCTAGCTGTCCTAGGATATACTTTGGACCGTATTACTGGATCTAAGCTCCTAATTGCCTTATTATCTCCAAATTCTCTGCTACAGTTTGGAAACAGACAGGCGAGCAGTGTGCTCCGGTTGTGCTGTCCAGCTGTCTGAACAGATGGCGAGACAGCGTGCAAGGATTTCAGATCAGTATAAAGGGGGACAATTTGAATGAATTATTGTAATGTTACACCACAGACAGGAGGAGACGGCAATGGAGAGAGGGGGACTGAAGAACAAAAGGACTTTCCATCTGCATGTATTTGAATGTAAATAAAATAAATAATAACGAGTCTCCGTCCCCTCGGGCTGGTGTCATTAGTTAGCTTATATGGAATACTTCATTATGGGGGTGTGGGGTATGAGCACTCCCGCGTGTCCTTCGCAGCTCAATGCCTCTTATCTTATCCTTTTGTCTCAGCACTACATACCCCCATTTATGCCTAGTCTGTATTGTTATGTCACCTGCATTATCAGGAGCCTAATGTTACTCTAATGTAAGGAGCGTTCTTCCCACTGACCACCAATGTAAGGAGCATTCTTCCCACTGACCACCAATGTAAGGAACATTCTTCCCAATGACCCCCAATGTAACGAGGGCCTTTCTTTTACTGGTCACCGGTCAAAAGGGGCCCTTCTACTACTAACCACCAGTATAGAGCGGGCACTGCACTACCCTCCGGTATAGAGCGGGCACTGCACTACCCTCCGGTATAGAGCGGGCACTGCACTACCCTCCGGTATAGGAGGGACTTTTTGACCTACCATCAATATGAGAACATCAATACAACTTCCATGGCCTGTGTTTCTTTTCCGGCCTCCACTATTATTATTTGTTTCATTCATTATAATCACTGGAAATAACATTGTCATACAGAGCAGCTCCGGGGAGCAAGTAGACCAGTTACGTGGCATTATTTGATGTATTCTTAGCGGGGGGGCCCCGGAGACCTCTCTGTTATGGTTCCTCCGTGTTTTCAGGAAAGCCGATTCAGAAATTATTTGAATTATAATGAAATGGCCGATTTGTACAATTTCCCTGCTACTAGCGATGCACCGACACCGGTATTTCCGTATCGAGTACCAATATTTTTTTTTTTTTACGGTACTCGCCGATACCGAAAGTCTCATTCAGGAAGCCAGGTGGCGTGTAATGACTCGCCACCTGACTTCCTGATTGGCAGGAAAGCCGCCCCCATGCTTCCCGTCACTACGGCGCCCAGCTTCCTGATTGGCCAGCTTTCCGGCCAACCAGGAAGCCGGGCAGCACGTCATTACACGCTGCCCGGCTTCCGGATAGGCCGGGAAGCCGGCTCCATGCTCTCTCCACAAGTGACAAGGGAGCATGGAGCCGGCTTCCCGGCCTATCCGGAAGCCGGGCAGCGTGTAATGACTGATACAGGAAGTACTCGTGCTAGGCATCGGAGCATTTACTCGCCCAAATAATCGGTATCGGTGCATCCCTACCTGCTACAGAGGGGAACCGAGTACAATAAAATCTGGAAATACCTCCGTATGGCACCCCGTCCCCGCACCACCTACACCAAGGGTGGGCAACGTCAGCCCTCCAGCAGTGGTGAGATTGCATGTCCCATCATGCATCTGTCTCTGGGAGTCATGCCTGTCAGAGTCTTGCAATGCCTCATGGGACTTGTAGTTGCACCACAGCTGAAGGGGCCCGAGTGGCCCACCCCCTGAGCTACACTAATTCGGATTATAAAACACTCTTGGGGGAGTTCATGGGAACTGGAGCAGTTGACCATGGCAACCAATCATCTTCACTTCTGCTTTGAAAATGAAAGCGAGAAGCTGAATGGTTGCTAGGGGGGACTGCTCCAGTTTTGATAACTTCCCCCTCTCTGCTTTTCGGTATTATTGAACCCTTTGGGGCAAATCTATCAAAACTGGAACAGGTGGAATCTGGAGCAGTTGCCCAGGGCAACCAATCAGCTTCCCTCTTTTGTTTTCAAAGCTTGCCTGAGCATACTGAAGAGAGAAGCTGATTGGTTGTCATGGGAAACTGCTCCAGTTTTGATACATTTCCCTCTATGTGTATATAGATTGCCGGATCTGGATGTATGATTCTGGAAATGGGTAATCCAGGGATTCTGAAACCAGGCAGAAATGGCTCCTGACCCTCGAATGAAGAAGGGGCCCCCTCCAGGGCCTATTCAGCTCTATTATTGTGCGTTTCTATGCAGCGTTCGGCATGTGCGGCTTCTTTTTGCATTGACATTTAAGATGTTTTCAGTGCGTTTGTGAATTTAGAATGGGTAGGGTTACTGGCTATAGACCAAGATATGGTAATACCGATTGCCAAGGCACCAGAACGCACAAATATGTGCGTTCTGATGCACTCCCAAACGCCAATACAACAGCAGACGCGACGCGTTTTAGACCTGTGAGCCGAGACGAAGCAGACGCTTGATGGGGGGCGTTGGGACGCATGCGTTCAAGTGCGTTGCAAGGCGTGCGTTGAAACCGTAACAGGGCCCCCAATGAGTATTATAGGGGCCAATTGTTCGCACTAACTCTACAAAGACAACTATTTGCATGTCAGTTTGTAGAACACACTGACCCCCTTTCCCCCAGCTATATGACGCCATAAAAGCCTTCATTTCCATTGTAATGACACATAAACAATGTGAGCAACCGGTGCATGGAGCCAGACCAAATCCCTGGAGTGTCGCTGTTCCCACCAACTGGCGGCATCTTGTGGTCAATGGGCAGTACTGCAGGTGCCGAGTTGGCGTGGAGCGGCTGTCTGCGGTACTGCAATACATTGGCGTGATGGGTGTACTCTGGCGGCACCGTGTGGTCAGATTGATTACTACATTTTTTTTAAATTCTAGATCAGCCTTTCTCAACCAGGGTGCCTTCAAATTGTTACTAAAGGGGGGGACTCTGATGTGAACGGTGGAGCCTCTGATGTGAAGGGGTGGGGCTCCAGGTGTGAAGAAGGGGCCTCTGATGCGAATGGCACTCCAGATGTAAAGAAGGGGGCTCTACATGTGAATAAGGGGCCTCTGATGTGAGGGAGTTGCTCCAGATGTGAAGAAGTGGCCTTTGATGTGAGGGGGGCTTCAGATGTGAAGAAGGGGCTTCTGATGCGAAGGGAGATGTGAAGAAGGGGCCACTGATGTGAGGGGGGCTCCAGATGTGAAGAAGGGGCCTCTGATGCGAATTAGAGTTAGGACCACACTTTGCAGAGGTGCCTTGACGGTGGCAGTGTGGCTTCTACATATATTTGGCCAAAGGTTTTTGCAACTAAAACCTCTGCTTTTAACGCACACTGTTAGACAAGGTAATGTGTTTTGTTGGAGGCTAGCTGGCAGGTGTGCTGGGGACTTTTTGTGTTGTTGTAAGCCTTTCCATGTGCACCCTGCTACAAAGGCTGGTTATGAATTTATGCGGTTACCACCTCTTTCTAGTCTGATGCGAATGGGACTCCAGATGTAAAGAAGGAACCTCTGATGTGAGGGGGGCTTCACATGTCAGAAAGGGGGATTTTTGATGTGAAGGGTGGAGCCTCTCAATCGAGGGGGACTCCAGATGTGAAGAAGGTGCCTCTGATGCGAAGGGCGCTCCAAATGTGAAGAAGGGGACTCGATGTGAAGAATGGGCCTCGGATGCAAAGGGGCTCCAGATGTGAAGAAGGGGCTTCTGATGCGAAGGGGGCTCCGAATGTGAAAAAGGGGCCTCTGATGCGTAGGGGACTCCAGATGTTAAGAAGAGGGCTCCAGATGTGAAGAAGGGGCTTCTGATGCGAAGGGGACTCGACGTGAAGAAGTGGCCTCTGATGCGAAGGGGGCTCCAGATGTGAACAAAGGGCCTCTGATGCGAAGGGGGCTCCAAATGTGAAGAAGGGGCCTCTAATGCGAAGGGGGCTCCAGATGTGAACAAAGGGCCTCTGATGCGAAGGGGGCTCCGGATGTGAAGAAGGGGCTTCTGATGCGAAGGGGACTCGACGTGAAGAAGGGGCCTCTAATGCGAAGGGGGCTCCAGATGTAAAAAAGGGGCCTCTGATGCGAAGGGGGCTCCAGATGTGAACAAGGGGCCTCTGATGCGAAGGGGGCTCCAAATGTGAACAAGGGGCCTCTGATGCAAAGGGGACTCGACGTGAAGAAGGGGCCTCTGATGCGAAGGGGCTTCTGATGTGAAGGGGGCTCCAAATGTGAAAAAGGGGCCTCTGATGCGTAGGGGACTCCAGATGTGAAGAAGGGGCCTCAGATGCGTAGGGGACTCCAGATGTGAAGAAGGGGGCTTCAGATGTGAAGAAGGGGCTTCTGATGTGAAGGGGACTCAACGTGAAGAAGGGGCCTCTAATGCGAAGGGGGCTCCAGATGTGATGAAGGGGCCTCTGATGTAAAGGGGACTTGACGTGAAGAAGGGGCCTCTGATGCGAAGGGGGCTCCAGATGTGAAAAAGGGACCTCTAATGCGAAGAGGCCTCTGATGCAAAGGAGACTCCAGATGTGAAGAAAGGGCCTATGATGCGAAGGGGACTCAACGTGAAGAAGGGGCCTCTGATGCGAAGGGGGCTCCATATGTGAACAAAGGGCCTCTGATGCGAAGGGGGCTCCATATGTGAAGGGGGCTTTTGATATGAAAGGGGGGGCTTCTGATGTGAATGGAGTGGGGGGGCTTCTGTTGTGAAAATAGGGGCTCTAAAGTGAACGGGTTTACGTTTTCTTGTTTTTGCCTGGGGTCCCACATTACAATCTATACCAGACCCTTATCTAGGGTTCGGTATTGATTTTGGGGTGCCTTGAGATTTTGCATATTGTTAAAAGGTGCCATGACTGAAAAAAGGTTAAGAAACGCTGTTCTAGATTACAGTACAGTGGCAGAGTGCCTTCCGGAACTGGTATACCTTCCAACTGTCCCTCATCTTAAGGCACTTTCCCTCATTTGAAAGAAGTGGCACTGTCCCCCATCTGAAGGCACTCCAATGTAAGGAGCATTCTTCTCACTGACCACCAATGTAAGGACCATTCTTCCTAGTTAGGCCACACAGATAGAAACGCGTCAGTGACCGTGTACTGATTTTATGAACATACAATAAAGCATACATTGGAGGATTTTCTGTGCTGGAAATATTTTTATTTTGTCAGAGTAAACACGGTGTTTAGTTTCTACTCCTTATGGAATATATGGATTTCCTTTTCTGAATGTACAGTATAATGATTTTGTATATATTTTTGATTTCGTCATTACTAACATAATACATTTAGCAAAAAAAAAAAAATTCAGGTTAGAGATGAAAGACTTCATTTTACTATTTTATATTCTCATTGTTAGCCAGTAGGTGGCGCTCTAGGCTCCTATTCACATGTTATTCTTTAGTTCTTACCCTTTATTATTCCTTTGGCTGCCACGGATGTAAGTACTATGTCCGTGGCAGCAGGGACCTGTAAACAGACTCCTGATTGACATAGCACAGGGGTGAGCAACTCCGGCCCTCCAGCTGTTGTGGAACTACAAGTCCCATGAGGCATTGCAAGACTGACAGTTACAGGCATGACTCCCAGAGACAGAGGCATCTTGGGATTTGTAGTTAAAGCACAGCCGGAGGGCAGGGAGTTTGTTTACCCCGCTTCAGACGCCAGTTGGCTTTCTGATGTGCACAGGCTGGAAGGTGTGGCAACCCACCCCCCTCCCTTCCCGCTGGATTACCCCTGCCATGTATCCTGGGCTCACACTCAGGGCCGGATTTGCCACAAGGCCAACCAAGGCCCGGCCTCGGGGCAGCAAGAGTGTGGAATTCCTATCTCCCGACGCCCAGGACATGCAGTTCTGGGCGCCGGGCGGGCAGTTGTTTTCTACATTTAGCCTTCTTTTGGCAAGCAGAGCTAAATGTACAGCGGGGAAGCCACCACTTGTTTTGTACAAGTGATCCTTGCGATGTTGCCGAGATCACTTGTATGCAGGTCGCCCATTCTCCATTGGGGGGGGCGGGGGGGTTGTCAGGTAGGGGGCGCATTGGGGAACCTGGCCTTGGGGCAGCAGAGAGAGCAAATCCAGCCCTGGCTCCACTGCCCCTCCTACGGGTCCAGGATGGCCATGGTGGGCAGGTGCAGGAGGAGATCAGCTAACTTCCTGTTTCTGCCGCTGTAGCTGCATAGGAGTCCAGAGGTGACATTAGGGGTCTAATCAGGGCCGGCCTTAGGGGTGTGCGAGCAGTGCGGCCGCACAGGGCGCCATGGCAACAAGGGCGCCGTGCGGAGTATTATAGACACCTGATGTCTCCTGACAGACAACTTGTCACCTCCAATGTGCTAACGCGTAGGCCTCTATGTGATATCAATAAACTTAAGTGTGAATAAATACATTACATAATACAGGTTATATATAACTAATAAAAAAATTAAAAAAAATGAAAGCCCCCTGCCCCCACGTGCATGCACATGCAAACGTAAACACGCGCGCTGGGTGTGCCTACATATGAAAACAACGATTTTGATGTCAGTACAGTACAACAACGCCACACATGTCAGGTACAGTATCACCGCGCAAGCCGGAGAGAGAGCAATAATTACAGGGCCATTCATTATTCACAGTTAATTCTAAACTGATGACATGTAAGGGCTTTGAAAGTGTCACCTATGAAAAGTTTTTCGCCATTTCACAGGTGCACGCCATTTTGAAGCTTGACTATTTACTTTACGTAACCTCTTCTTTTATTATATATATGGGGGGGGGGGATTTATGAAAGCTGGAGCCTACAGAATCTGAAGCAGTTGCCCATGGCAACCAATCAGCATCTCTTTTCAGTTTGCTCAGGTAAGATTTGAAAATGAGACAGAGAAGCTGATTAGTTACCATGCACTTCTGCTCCAGCTTTGATAAATCCCCCCATTGTGCTCTATAATTGTATTGTGCTTGCATGCACTAAAATTAACTTGCTTGCATTTGTTTTCTGAAATAAACTGTAGCACTAATATCCTGTAACAATAAAAATGACAGCTGCCGCCATTTTCTTCTTCGGGGTCTCTGCTTTCAGAAAATATATAATTTTGAGGGACCTTAGGCAGTTTTCAGGTCTAAAATGTGCATTTCTATCATGTGTGGGTGGGGGGGGGGAACGGTTAAACAAAAAATATGTTGCTCACGGTGCTCAATAGCTCAAGGTGGAAATCAAAGGTAAACTTGTTTTGTCTAGTGGATGGTGAGTAAGGTACCTTAACTATACTTTCCTTATTCCCTGCTTCCTTGGCAGATGGCCCCCTCCTCTGCTGTCTGCTGCTCCAGGTTGTGGGCGGGCCCTCGGTTTCCTCCCATACAGTACAGGACTGCTGATCCGGTTGTCACAGCGCTGAACCATGTATAAAACAAATAGCACAGAGAATGCATCCAAACGCATCACTGATCACATCCACTGTGTCATTTGTGGCATACGTGGTTAACCTCAAGCTTGTTAATATGGGGTAGGCATCCTTGGCCATCCAGCTATTGTGGCACTACAAGTCCCAAGAGGCTTTGCAAGAATGACAGCTACAGGCATGACTCCCAAAGACAGAGGCATGATGGGATTTTTAGTCTCAGCACAGCTGGAGTGCCGAGGCTGCCTTCCCCTTGCACTAGATAAATGGTTCTGGGCGTTGTGACAGAGTTAAGCATCGCGGGACACATGAGGTTCCATTACACAAGGATAAGGATCTCTATTTTTATGTGACTGTAACTTTCAAATCTCATTGGCTCCAGCTGAAAATAACTAACTTTTATGGAAAATAAGGATCCTTATCCTGATGTGTAAATGGAAGCTGAAGAACGATAATGAGCAGAAGAAGCAGATTATAGAAAAGTAAACCTAACAAGGCCTAAACGATTTTTCGGCAGCCCTGTAGTGCAGGCGGTTGTATTGATCTCTATGGATCGAGCCGTGTGTCCACCTGCAGCCCCGTTGGATCCTATGCCCAGGCTGTGCATGCAGCTTGGGGATTAAGCCCCATCCCTTACCATCACTAAGCCCCACCCCATTATTTATCTTTTAAATGTCAGAACCTCCACCGCTCCCTGTATTTCTGGCAGCTGACAATAGAGCTGCCACATCAACCTTCTGCAGCAACAGGTAAGACAGAGCAAAGGACGTCACCCAAGGTGTAGATGTAAGGGAGGGACATGGGGGGGCATTTAAACTGCATAGGACTACATACGTAGGGACAGTATGGCTTCCCTACTGTCCTAAGGACAGGGTGTCACGAGGAAAGGAAGTGATTAAATATTTATCTGATTCTGGGGAGGAGGGGAACATCTGTCAGGTTTTTATTACCCTTTGTGTCTTCCTGTCCCTGTGACATCCACACTCCCCTCATTTCCTGTCCTGGTAACACCATTTATGTCTTCTTTTGGTGTCACTGGGACAGGAAGTGAGGGGAGATCCCCACCAATGAGGACATGGACAACAATAAAAAAAACCTGACAGAGCTGCTGTCTGAAAAAAAACAAAAATATTTGGGAAGGATGTTTTTAAATTTGTAGTACAGAATAGTGGGCTGAAAACCGCCATTAGGCCATTTCCTGCTTCTCGGTGACTATTCAGCCTGGGTGGTTTCCATAGCAACCAGACCCCTTCACAGCAATCTGCCATTGCTTATGATACACTGATATCTGGCTGTTCCCGGCCTCACTGTAACTGTTTGGCCTGGGTGGTTTCCATAGCAACCAGACCCCTTCATAGCAATCTGCCATTGCTTTTGATACACTGATATCTGGCTGTTCCTGGCTTCTCAGTAACTGTCTGGCCTGGGTGGATTCCATAGCAACCAGACCCCTTCACAGCAATCTGCCATTGCTTATGATACACTGATATCTGGCTGTTCCCGGCCTCACTGTAACTGTTTGGCCTGGGTGGTTTCCATAGCAACCAGACCCCTTCATAGCAATCTGCCATTGCTTTTGATACACTGATATCTGGCTGTTCCTGGCTTCTCAGTAACTGTCTGGCCTGGGTGGATTCCATAGCAACCATACCCCTTCACAGCAATCTGCTGGCTGTACCAACGTCAGGATCGTCCCTGCTGTCCACACAGATTTTTCAGCAATACCTCAGGTTTGGTTACCCAAAAACAGAAACATGGCGCAGATAGTAAATCTTAGACCCTTCCAAGCCATTAGCGCGAGGAGTCCGCAGAGCTGCCAACCTATGCTAACATCTTAATATGCAATCTTTGTACAGGGCTCATTGTATGAGGTAATAACTAAAGCATCTGTTTAGATTGCATCCAGTCAGTCAATCCCTTGATGATAGATGTAAACAAGATTGTACAATCAGATTGTAAGGTTTGTGGCAAGCATCAGCTCTCCCCGCTCCGGGTCTTAATTGACTCCTAACTGCCACATATATAGACCCAGCTTGTAGAAAGCCTTGGAGGGCGATGAAAACATTAACAGAAGACCTCGCTATACTAACAATGTGTTTTTATCTGTGTCCCTGTGTAGACGTTTTCCATTCCTTCCCGACCACAAGTGAAAGGAAATCTGCCCAACATGGACACAGAACAATAAAATAACCTGACAGAGGCCCTAAGTAGTGATGGGCTCGAGCGTGTTCGCAGCTCCACGCGCCAAGCCCGCCAGGAAGCTGACAGCGCCGCAACGCCAATCACAGGCACGAAGACATTTCACGATCTCTGCAGCTGCGGACCGGGATAATGTCTCAGTACCTGTGATTGGCGCTGTCAGCTTCCTGGCGGGCTCGGCACGTGGAGTTGCGAACAAGCCCGAGCCCATCACTAGCCCTAAGGCCCCTTTCACATGGGCTGAGCAGGAGGGGACTCGTGCACGTATCCCCTCCTGATCGAAGCGATATGGATTGACAGCCGTGTCCGTCCAGTTTTTTCCTCCATCTTGACTTGCATGTCAGCCTATGGAGGAATCAGATTATCCCTGATCCAATGCGATCAGGTCTGTCGAAACGGAACACTGTTCCATTTGTTTTTCCGGACCTAGCCAGAGTCAACTGGGTGTAAACGGACGTCCGACCATTTAGACCCGGCTGCCCATAGACATAGATTAGCATTGGGCATTCGAAAGACTGATAGGGAAACCCGATCAGACTGCCCATGTGACAGAGGCCTAACTCTTTTCTGTTCTGTCCAAAACCAAATAAAACGTTTTTGCTGGAGCTGGGCTTTAATTCAAGAATTTGCAGAGTCAGGCGACTGCTACAATTTTACAGATTTTTACCAGTGGTGTAACAATAGCCATAGCAGCCCACTCGGGTGCTCTGGGGCCTGGGCTAGGAAGGGGGCCCCATTAGTTAGGCTGTTAGGGAATACTAAACTGTGAAGTTTCCATTATAATAGGGCTAGTCACTTCGCCACTAGTCACAGATCCTCCTCTATGCAGTAAGATGCATTTACTTAGCTTTCTTAGCAATGTAGATATATTACATTTATTGCCCTCTGACCTTCTGTTACAGAATTAAATTACCCCTTGTGTCTAATGCAGACAAAAATTATTATTATTATTATTAATAATAATAATATTATTGCTACTACAACCTTAACTTTTATCCAAAGCACTGCTCACTAAAAGGGATGTGCAATGCCATCCCTATAACAAGGCAGCCTGAAGTTGTTTCCTCAAGCGCCATCTCTTTGGGTGACGTAGGGGGGCAGCAAACAGAGCGGCATGGCTGCTCTACTGCACAATATTTGCTTTGTGCAGATAAGATGCATAGATGGACACTCTGGCCCCCTTTTCGGCCAGAGAGTCGCAGATTGCTAAGAGCCGGGTAGGGAGATGTGTAAGGGCCATACACATCTCCCACCCCAGCTCTTAGCGACCTGGGATGCTCTGGTCGGCGTCCCGCCCAGCTCCTGGCAACCAGTGACATCACTGGTTACCTGGAGCCAACCGGGACACTCTGGTGGGTGTCCCACCAAGCTCCTGGCAACTCATATACACACATATCAGGGACTCATATACACACATGCACGCACTACACATACACATAAAGGTTGAACTTGATGGACCTGTGTCTTAGTTCAACCTCAAATACTATGTAACCATTGATGTCACTGGTTGCCAGGAGCTGGAAGGGACGCTGGCCAGAGCTGGGTGGGGAGATACTGCAGTGGAAAAGCCCACCACCCGTCCTTCCCGGTTAGCGTACAGTCACCACTCCCTCACACTTCCAGCTGAAGTACACTGATCATAGCAGGGCTGTGTGATTCCTATGGCCCGATGCTCGGGACATGCAGTTCCTTGCACCAGGCAGGTGGTCAAATGTAAAGCAGGGGAGCCGCAGGTCGTTTTGTACAACTGATCCGGGCGGCCGCACAAATTGCCCCATTGTGCAATGGGGGGTTTTCTTACAGCGCAAACAAGCAAAGTACTTTTTGGACAGGGTTCAACTTTTAGGTCAATGTCATGTATTGTCACAGTTGGCACTGCCAGCTGCTGCAGAGAGACTCAGCTGGGGGGGTCCAACAAAACTTTGCTATGAGATTCATAGTTACGCCCCGGATTGCTAAAGAATGCCTGCAAAGACACCGCATTAGACGTGTCCACAGTTCCCTGGTGGCAAACTGTTAAAATGTGACCATTTCTCCTTTAACATGGTGCCTGGAAATCATGCACTGTGCAGAGCTGAGTTTTTCATATACACTCTCATGTATACACACTGTTCCTCCCAGCAGAGAGTTCCCAGGAGTGTTTGACTCAGGTGTTCAGTACAGATCAGTCTCCAGGAGAAATCAGAGTGAGTCACAGACTCCAGTGAGGTCCAACCTGCAAGAGAACCACGTACAAGAGGCATCAGAGCCACCAATTGTCCAGTAAGTACCCCAATCTTATTACTATCCCACTTATTATTATTATTATTATTACTACAGGTGTTTATATAGCGCCGACAATTTACGCAGCACTTTACATAGTTCCACATTTACATCAGTCCCTACACTCAAGGAGCTTACAATCTAAGGTCCTTATCTCACATGCATACATAGAGGGCAAATTTAGGAGGAGCCGATTAACCCCTTCATGACTGAGGCCCTTTTTTCAATTTTTGCACCCATGTTATATTCCACATTTTAGGCCTGAAAATGACGTAAACCCCCCCAAAATTATATAATTCTCAGAAAGTCTTGTGACTTCTATTGTTAACACTCTGCCTTTATTTATATTTTTCTCCACATTTACATGCACGCCAAGCTGGCCAGATAAAGTGATAGGGGTTGGGATAAACCATATGATAAAGTGATAGGGGTTGGGACAAACCATATGGCACTGCCGGGGGAGGACTACTGCACAGTCAGCTTTTATTTATATTGGTTACATCTTTTTTTCCCTAAAGTAAAAAAAAACAAAAACCTGTGACTGTAAACCTTGCCTTACACTGTGCAAATTACTTGACGAACTGGCCTAAATTGACGCAGTTGGTGGCCCTGTTGACGACCTTCCACCTGACTTCGTTCGATCAGAAAATCAAAGGAACCGATCGGAATATTTTCGGGCCTATCAGCTGCATCACTAGTCAGGTATTATGGCAGTGGCACACCCACCACTGCCAGAATACAATAGCCCAGCAGGCTGTTTAGCATGGATGGCGGAATCGGTCATATTTGTTTTCACATTGAGGCTAGGTTCACACCTGCTCTACACCGCACGACACCCGGGACACGCATAAAGGGTATCTGAACTCAAGAACAAAAATTGTTACATATTGCATCTTACCAGTCATTAGGCCTCATTCCCAGAAGGCTAACTGGGGGCATACACGTTCGTGCGGCATGCACACCCAGATCGTGCCGTTCCTGGGAGGCACAAGTGCTGCGTGTTCTTTCCTAGGGAAGTACGTGGTCATATGCTGTCATACGCACACCCGAACTGCACATCCGTGTGGGTCCGGATGTCCGTGCTTGGACGCAGACAGGACCCATCCAGCCAGATCCGCATGGATGTGCAGTTCGGGTGTGCGTATGACAGCGTATGACCACGTCCTTCCATAGAAAAGAACAGGCTGCTACACGCAATCACACGCAGCACCTGTGCCTCCCAGGAACGGTCTTATTGGGTCTCTTTCAAGAGTTCCATTCTCACTTTCATGACATACTTTCTGCTGTCCTAATCAGGGGTGTCCCCATAATGAAGCAGCCTGAGGCTGTAGCCTCAGGTGGCATCTCATTGTGGGGGACTGACATCATACATCAGGATGTTGAATTTAATTATCTGCTTACTTTTTATTTTCCAGGTCGCAAAAATGAGTTGCTTTTCCTTCCTAAAAAAAATGATGTTCATCTTTAATGGCATAATATATGTGTGTATACTACCGGTATGTGTCCCCAGTTATTTACATACACTGGAGTGATCAGACGATCACTCCAGTGTTTGTGCTACACATGGAGGATCGGTAAATATCAATGGTACTTACCGATCCTCCGCTCGGCCATGCACAGAGCCGCTGTCATCCGGAAACTTACAAGATGACAGCGGCTGCTCTCTCCTCCCCGCCTGCCGCTCTCTCATGCTCGATCATCGTGATCGAGCGGCTCGCTCCTCCGCCTCCCCCTCCCCTGCCGGCCATTTGTATTCGATCCCCGCTGCCTCAGCCCATACAAGCGGGGGAGAGAAGCGGGGATCCGGGCCCACCCTCTGTCACGGGCCCCATAACGACCGCATCGGTCGCTATGGTGGTAGTTCCGCCACTGGTATAGACACTTCCAGTGTCAGCCTGTAATTTTTATTAAGCAAGTAGCACTAATCCCATATTTACTTACTCCAAATTAACTTAGAAAGTGGGTTCAATTAAATCTGCCGAAATCTGCCCACACAGTCTTGCCCATGGTCCAACTGCCACTAGAGCACTTGAATTTACAAGTGACAGCTAGCTCCGCCCAACTGTTTCCTATTAGCCGGGACCTGCTAGAGTCTTCTAGCAGGTCCCGGCCAATGAATAACAACTGGACGGAGCAGGCTGTGACGTCATGGCCGGCTCTGCCCAGTTGTCATTGTTTAATGACAGTTCAGCGTCCCCAGGGAACGCTGATCTACCAATGCAACTGGGTAGAGCCAGCTGTGAGATCACGGCTGGCTCCTCCCAGCTGTGTTAGTCGCAGGGCTTTTCAGGGCCTGACAGCCCCACCTCGGATGTCACTTCGGCCCAGTCGAGCCGAAGCATATGCCTTCCGCTCGGCTGAGCCGCTCGGCCAGCTTCGGGAGCTGTACGGGCTATAGTCAAAGGCAATCTTACATGAAATGCATGTCAGCGCAATATAGTATATGTGTTTTTGCAGGAAAAAAAGTGTGCTCTCAATTAGAGAGAGACAGTCTAAAAGCAAAGAGCTTCTGCTCTCTTTGTGACATCAGTGTCATGACTGCACCGTTTATTTGTAAAATAATGATTTTATATATTAGAAAAACTATGATTTTGTCCTAAAACTAACCTAAAACCATAAAAAACACAGTGCGATGCAAATGTGAAGAAGTAATTGACCACAAGCATGGCAAGCACAGCCTTATGTCTATGTGTATGTGCAAGAGATGACATAGAGATAACACTTCTCTCCTGTCTATGCAGGTAGGTGGCGTTACTGTGCTGGGTGTCGGCATCTGGGTGAAGGTGGACGGAGGGTCTTTCCTGAAGATTCTTGTCTCGGCGGCTCCACAGCTCATGCAGCTGGTGAATGTGGGTTACCTGTGCATAGCAGTAGGAGGATTCCTCATGGTGATGGGTTTTCTTGGCTGCTACGGAGCTGTGAAGGAGAGCCGGTGCATGTTAATGATTGTGGGTAACATACCGTATTTAGATCATCTTTACTGTTATCCTATTTATTACTCTATACAACTCCTGTAGCTAAATATAACCAGTCCCTATAACTTCTTCTGTTGATTATACACCCCCCTCCATATGCCCCCTCCTATTACTTCTTATAACCTCCGCCTAATGCTCCTACATTTACTTTTTATATATCCTCACCCTAACTCCTTTTAGTCCTTGTAACCATTCCTTATATACTTTATACCCCCTACCTATAACTCCTCCTTCCAAAACCCTCCCTATAACCCCTACCATTACTAATCATAGCCCCTTCCTATGCCCCCCTATTCTTAATGTGTTACTCCTCTTAGTACTTCTAATAACCCCAACCTATAACTCCCACTACTCATAACCCCTACTAGACATGTGCGATTCGTTTCGTTCCGAATCAAAATTTCGGAAATTCTGAGATTCTGATGTATCAGAATTCTGAATTGCAGATATAACGAATGCAAACGAATCCGAATTTCCAATTCCGAAATTCGTTAGCGGTAGTCTGTACGAAATTTCATTTGTTGGAGGAAATTTCTTTGCAGCAAAGTGACATTTGAGAACAAAAAAAAACTTTTTTTTCCTGTTAAATGTCACTTTGCTGCAACAAACGAAACGAAAAGAAATGGAAACGAAAGTTCGTACAGATTAACGCTAACTAATTTCGTCCGAATCCAAATTCCGAAACGAATTGACTTTCGGACCCGATTTCCAAAAAATGAAATAACGCAGATTGCGAATCAAAACGAAAGGAAGCAAATGTTTTGCTGGTGCGCATGTCTGACCCCTACCACTCATAGCCGTTCCTTCTAATCCCTACTACTCATAGCCACTTCTTCTTTCACCTACTAGTCTTAGCTGCTCCTTCTAACCCTTACTACTCATAGCCGATCTATCTAACCCCTACTATTCATAGCCAGTCCATCTAACCCCTATTACCAATAGCCGCTCCCTCTAACCCCCGCAACTTATAGCCACTCCTCCTAACCCCTACCACTTATAGCCGTTCCTTCAAATCCCTACTACTCATAGCCACTATCCTCTACTAGTCATAGCTTCTCCTTCTAACCCCTACTACTCATAGCCGATCCATCTAACCCCTACTATTTATAACTGATCCATCTAACCCCTACTACTCATAGCCAGTCCATCTAACCCCCACAACTTATAGCCACTCATTCTAACCCCTACTACTCATAGCCGATTCATCTAACCCCGACTATTTATAGCTGATCCATCTAACCCCTACTATTCATAGTCGATCCATCTAACCCCTATTACTTATAGCCAGTCCCTCTTACCCCTATTACTAATAGACGCTCCCTCTAACTCCCACAACTTATAGCCACTCATTCTAACCCCTACTACTCATAGCCGCTCCCTCTAACTCCCACAACTTATAGCCACTCATTCTAACCCCTACTACTCATAGCCGCTTCTTCTATCCCCTACTAATCATAGCTGCCCCTTCTAGCCCCTACTACTTATAGCCGCTCTTTCTAACCCCTACTACTCATAGCCAGTCCAGATAACCCCTATTACTAATAGCCGATCTCTCTAACCCCTACAACTCATAGCTGCTCCCTCTAATCCCTACTATTCATGGCCTCTCCCCTACAACGCACTGTTAGTCCTTAGACTCCTATTGATCCTTTTAAGGCCTCTCTAGGATATCTCCATTTACACCACCCAGCCCCTCCATAAACCAATTAAGAGGACGAGCTATTAAGGTTTATTTAAGGAATAATAGGATATTAAGGAATTATTAAGGACTAATAGGAAAAAAGGAAGAAGAGGTTATATGGTAGGAAAAGTAATAATGAGAACATTATTGGGATATTAGAAACAACCGACCTTCTAATATACCATTTAAGGCTCCCATTTTTTATTTTCTTACCATAGACCCATCTTTTTCTTTTTTTTTTTATTATTCCTTACTATAATCTTAATAGCTACTTTGTTTATGGTATGTTCCCTCCTTCCTCATATAACCCTTCTATACCGTCTTCTATAATTCTATTTCTCTCAACTTCCTTTTTCCTACTCTGGACAATTGTGTTTGATATAAAATTATAGCTGAGTGCATTAATGACTGACGTTGGTCTCTCCTTTCTTCCAGTTTTTCATCATTGTCCTCATTATTTTTATCGTGGAAATGGTAGGAGCTGTTGTAGTGTTGGCATTCTCTTCCCTGGTAAGAATTCTACCCCTCACACGTGCAGTCTAACATTTTACACAATATACACAACAAAGAGAGAAATAAGTCAGGATAGAATAATAAAATAAAAAAGGGCCACAAGATGCACCGGTTCCTCTTGATTCCTCGCTTCTGTTTTTACCAGATAACAATGGTGATTGTCATACCTAACTTTCCCAAAACCTAACTTCCTAGTGGTGACATGCCAACATGCCATGCAGACACACTTGACTATAGGCAAGTGACACATGTACCCACATAGCAAGCAATTGAGCTGCAAGTTTGAAAAATGACTTGTTAAACTATTGCTAGACTCGCCAAGCTTCACAATTTTGTTGCACAATTACAGCAAGTATGCATTGCAAGTCTCCAGATCAACGTGCTTTGCAAAAGTGCTGTAACACTTGCAGAGCTCTTGCTAAGACCTGCAGGACTCTTGCTGTAGACTTGCCACTGCAACTTTTCTCTTTTCAAGCAAATTTGCTACAAATTCAAAAAGTGTCAACTAGAACTTGTGCTGCAAGTGTTCTGCAAGTCTACAACGTGCCAGGAATGTGTGCAGTAAGTTAGAAAGAATTACAATTTAACCCTGCCACAAGTTTGTGGCAAGTTATCCTTGCTATCTGGGTAATTCCCGATTAAAGGATTTCTAAACCCTCACGTTTTTTTGCATATATCTACTGCTAGCAAGCAGACAATATATGCAAAAAGTAAAAAAAAAAACTCTTTAAAAGCAGTTTAAACTTACCCTGTCTTCGCCGCGCGCTCCCGTCCGAAAATCTGGAAATTCTCGGGCGGCCGCAAAGCATCTTGGGGCGGGCGCATGCTCAGTTCGGATTTTTGGCCGGGAGAAGAGGAGAGACACAAGGTAAGTCTATGGACAGCGTGCCCCTGCATGCAGACACCGTGGGATCGGAAGTACCAGCAAGGACAGAGGAGTCAGCGCTAGATCGGAGACCCGCAGCAGCGCTGTTGAGAAGGCTGAAAACTACAGGAAAGAAGATCGGATTAAGAGACATCATTTAAGGTAAGTGTTTTAATTAACTTTGGGGGAGGGAAAAAATTTTTTGCATTTAATGTCACTTTAAGCAAATCATCTTCCTGGTTCAGCCGTTCAGCTTCTTGTGTCACCTCTCCACCTTCAAACCTACTTATTGGACAGGGAATCATCATCATCCCCTCTGTCCAGTGAGCAGAGACCAGGAAGATGTAATCCTAAAACAAAGTAGCATCGTACTGACTATCAGCGGGGTTCATATCACAGGACTGTCACTATCATGCACAGAATTACAAATCCTTTGGCAGGTAAAACAATAAATGTATTTCAGCAATATATTTGACCATTTCCCTGGAGCTACAAGAAATCGTTTGAGTGCATATTTTTAAAACTGAATGGAAATTTTGCTTAAAGGAGAATTATGAGGCGAGTGATTTTCACTCATAATCTGAGCCGACCTGTGACAATGAAACTGGGATCCGTTCTGGCTGCGACGTCTCAGTATACCGCGAGCTGTAGCTCGCTGGTATACTGAGCTGTGGGTGACGGGAGGACACTAGTTTGTGTCCTCCCGTTACCCTTAGGAGAACTATGGGTAAAAGCCCTGGCCCAGTAGTTCTCCTTTAATATTCCTTTGTCATATCTGTTCATTGTAATGAATGTCAAGGATGTAATTTAATTGTTACTTGTTTTTTTTTAATGCATTAGTACTACATGAAGACCAGCCTGTAGATCTTTGGGGTAACACCTAAAGAAAGACATATCTTTACATTCATGTATACTATACGTTCTCTCCTGAGACACAAAACAACCACTCCAGGGACTGTTAGCATTGCATGTTGTTTAAGGGCTATTTGCATTGGCTGATGTTACAACTCAATGCTTTTTGCTGCAAAACTTTGCAGATGTATAACCGTACAACCTATCATCTTAAAGTGGACCTGTCAGCATTTCTCAATCTTTACAACTAAAAGGCCCACCTAAGAACTTGCACTGCAGGTCATCTGGGAGAACAGAACACCAATGCGTGAAGTTGTGCAGCAGATTAGAGATTAGGGCTTGATAACAACACTCCACTAAAGGAAAGCATTTTATTAATCGACCATTTCTTATTTATATTTTTCAGTCTAAGATCTTTATTGACTATCTTGGGAATGCGGCTGTGAAATACCTGCGGAATGATTACGGTCAGAACAATGAACTGACTACAGTATGGAATTCAACGATGAAGGAGGTAAAAGAGTCAAGTCTCATAGGTTTTATTGTGCATGCATGTGTTGCAGACATAAGTGGATACACAACATTGTTCAGCACTGCAGCAAGGCGCTGTTGCAGGTGAGGGGTCATATCAATGATGTCTTCCATTGAAAATCACTACCAGAGGTGAGCAAATCTATGCATCGTATTCTTTCATCCAGCCAAAGTTGTCATCAAGTCGTGGAACATGGACCACAAGCTTCTGAAGTTCTCTTAGTGATCATCAGATTTCATGAGTTAGGTAATAAGTCCTTTATGGGTCATATACCTGGCAAGGTGTGTATGTTCTTTCGGGCCTTATTGTGACAGGGGCTCCTTCACTTTGACTGTACATGTCAGTATCTGATAACTGATGTTTAGGGATTGGAGGAGAGAATGGAGAAGCTGATGGGTTCTATCCAGGTGAAAGCTTGGCATCCAAGGTTCTACTGGTGTGGGTCTCAGGAAGCATGGGATTAGTCCTGTGATAATTGGTGATCTGGACTTAAGAGGGTCTGTGATGGTACATAAGTCACTACATGGGGTGTGAGGGAAAGAAGTGTTCAATTTGACTGACCTTTGTAATTGATTGGTTAAGCAACTTCTGCCAGTGAATGTGCCCTGGGCTGGTGCACACGATTTGAGGCTTCCTGTATAACTGTCATTTCACTGTTCTTGCTTAGAAACAATTGCAAAGTCAGTCTTGTGGGGTCATAAGACACAATCAAAATAGGACAATGGACTTCTTCTACCTCAGCAGCTTTTACTAGACTCATAGTTCAGCTATGGTGGCTCCTTCCTCCCTTTCCTTCTAAAGGGTTTTCTCCCTGGGCCTGTGCAGCTCTTGCTTCCACCTCAGCATGTGCACGAGTCTGGGCAGCTTGTGCTTTGGCCTGGGTGACATGTGGGCCTGCATGTGCTTGACCTTGGGCTGCTTGTGCCCTAATAGCTGCTTTTTTTCTTGACAGCTTTCTTTGCTTTTGCATGTGCTAATCAGTGAGTACTGAAAGATGATTGATGTCAGCGGGGCCTTAGGTAATCTAGAGGACCCCTCGGAGTACTTGGAGCAAGTAGCAGGGTGCAGTTTCATGCAGTTGTGATCATCTGTTTTCTACTTGTAATCTGGCCTCCTAAAATGTAACATGTCTTTGTTGGTTAATGACAGTAAAGTTATTCCGCTCTTGCAGAGATTCTTCTGTAATGATGCTTGATAACAGAGAAGAAGATTTTCTAGTCTTTCCTCGAGCTTAAAGGAGAACTATGGGGTTCTATCTTTTTTTTATGAATGCATTCCTTAGGCTAAATAAGTAAATATCTCTAAGCTCTCAAGAATCACTGTCAATCATCAGTGGGGAGGATCCCGTCAGATACGTCGTGATGTCTTCTCATTGCGGCGCTTAGCCCCGCCCACCACCTTAAATAAGGTTTTACAGCCTTCCTGTGCATTTTGGCTAATTACAGTAAATTACATTATTTACTTATTTAGGCTAAGGAATGCATTCATAAAAAAAAGATAGAACCCCATAGTTCTCCTTTAACAAGTGCACTGTTTACTCGTTCTACATCATTACAGGTTTCATCAGCAGCAGCAGCTACTGGGGCAAAATACCAATGCACAATCATCAATTAGAAAACAGGTTGCTGTGGCATCCTACGGAGTGTAATGGAATTGGATTATGGAAAAATCCAGTGGCCAAGTCATATTGGAAATGTAGTGTTCTATGTATAGAGTGTATTAGAGATATACACTGAGTGGCCAGATTATTATGACCACCCCATCAGTACTTCGTTGGGCCGCCTCGAGACTCCACGAGATGGTGAAAGGTGATGCGAGGAATCTGACACGGCACTGTTGCCCTTCTGTTGTCTTGTACCAGTCTTGCCACTCTCCGTTCTGCCCTAACATTGACTAGTCGCTGACGGCCACAATTCGCACGTTCAGACCCAGATTTTCGGCTGACAGTCCAGTCTTTAAACACTTTAACAACAGCTGCTCTTGAACATTTAACAAATTCTGCTGTTTTGCTGATACTCGCTCCATGGCTCCGAGCGCCAACAATCATCCCACGTACAAAGGCTGTTAAATCGCGTTGTTTCCCCGTATCTTCAGAAGAAAATCACTTCTACTGTCGTGGTAAACAACCTGCTTCCCTATTTATAATGGTCTGGCCCTCTGGCAACTTCAGCGCGAAATTATAGCTAATTTGCCTACAAACGTCAGGTGGTCATAATAATCAGGCCACTCAGTGTACAGGGAAACATCCAGTGGATGGGTCATATCGGAGGTGTAGTGTTCTATGTATAGAGTGTAATAGATTTGTGTTATGGAAATGTCCCATTGCCAAGTCATATTGGAGGCATAGTGTTCTATGAATAGAGTATAATAGAATTATAGGGAAATATCCCGTGGCCAAGTCATATTGGAGATGTAGTGTTTGATGTATAGAGTATACTAGAATTATGGGTGGGTGAGTCATATTGGAGGTATAGTGTCCCATGTATAGAGTGTAAGAAAAGTGTATAGGGAAGCATCCAGTGGTTCAATGGTAAACATTACATGTGTATGCAGTGTAATAGATTTTTGTTTTGATCATTTATAGTGGTAATGTCATGCTAGTCAATATATATCGACTGTCTTCCAGATGAAGTGCTGTGGATTTAATGGATATAAAGATTTTATTAACTCCACCTACTACAGGAATAATAATGAGTTTCCTCCAATCTGCTGCGCCAAACTGAGGCCCTGTCAGGAGTCCAGCATCAGCTCCCAGATAAAGGTAAATGAATGCATGCACTAACCTTGGATCCAGAAATAATGCCCATTGTAGCATTTGTGTGTGTCCATCCTGTCCTGTAGTCAACATGGGCCTTGCTCCTTGTAGATAGTCATTTCTCCTTTTACCTCCCAGGGTTGCTTATTAGCCTTTGAGTACTTCCTGGGTCAAAATGGAAAGATTGTCGGAGGAGTGGCTCTTGTAATCTGTGGTCTGGAGGTAAGTAGCACCCACTTTTAAAGCATTATAAATCCTAGGCATCTTGTTAAACATGGAAGTAGAAGCATTGTGATCTTTGCGTCTACTAAGGTGGTATGAAATTCTTGTGTGAATTGGTTGTAATTCTTGACTTTTCTTGCATCCATGGACAGCCATATAGATGAATAGGCTGTGACATGGCAGACAACTTATACAGTGCAGCTTAGAGACCAGTAAAAGCTGACACATTTGATGCCGGTATCTTTCTGGCACAGGGTAGTGAGGATCTGGTGCAGCTTCTCCGGGCACAGATGAGTACACTGAACAAGGGATTCATTTAGGTTTAAAGTTTATTTTAGGGGTCATTTTATGGGGATTTCCTGTTAGCCAATTCTTTTTCCCCAAATTTTCTTCTAGGTATGAATTGCTCTCTGTGCCCCGTTGGAGAGATTCAGCTTCTCTGTTTGTACTGGTAACCATTGTCACTGGGACTTACAGTGATGGAAAATCCAAAATTTGACAGAAAATGAAAGGAAAACTCCGCAATGTATTATGGCAAAACTAAAAACCATTTTTGCCTTTTATACCTATAGGTAATGAAATAAAATAAGTCAGGGAACTATTGCTTTGCTATAAGTCACTATTCAGTACGGGATATTGAGCACCTTCATGATGGGCAACATTAACAGGGTTATTCACGAAGGAGCCAAAGGATCCAGCGTAGCTTCGGCTGATCCTTCGGCTCTCTTTGGCCACCGGAGCCTTTCGGTTCAGTCAAACCGAAGGGCTGCTGTATGGGCTATTCATTATAGCCAGTACAGCAGCCAAAGGCGGCTGAGCGGCTCAGCCGAGCCGAAGGTACCGAGCAGAATAGCCGAGCCAAATGTCGCTCTGTGGCATTCGGCTATTTACGGCTATTGAGAATAGGGGCGAACGGCGGCGAATGAGCTGCTGGAGCTTCAGATGTTGGATCGGCTGAGTCGAAGTCCTTCTGCGCTTCGGCTCACTTGAACATTTAGAGCATGTTCGGTTGACCGATGTGCAGCCTGAAGGCAGCCGATGTACGGCTGAAATCAGCCGTACTGAGCCGGAGTGAATTGCCGAACGTAGTTTTTCTCACTTTACTTCGGCTGGTTCATTCACTAGGCTGCCTTCGGCAGCTTTGTGAATAACCCCCTAAATGTGACCCCATTGGCCATATAATACATTCTGTGCAGCAGCTACCCGTAAAATAGAATGTTGCATATTAACCTTTCCGGTGAATGGTGAGTAAAATGTTTACTGTCTTAAATAGCTCTGAACACCTTCTCTCAGCAGGTAAGATCATTTTACTTGCAGTGCCTTTTAAAACGTCATGTTGAATACTTACGTATCCAGTGGGTGGTCTCTTCGTGCTACATGTGCCACTGCTATCCAACACTTCCGGGTTTGCATGTCCCACGCTGGGATCTGTAGTTCCTCCCTGCCAGCCATTATGTAACTGCAGGGCACAGCGACCAGTAGGAAGTGAGGGTACACTATCAGAAACACTCGGAAGTGTTGGATAACATTGGCACATGTAGCACAAAGGCAGCAAAGATTTCACATGTCGCCCACTGGAACTGGCACTGCAAGTGAAAATAATAGGATTTTGTTCTTACCGTAAAATCCTTTTCTCAGGGTCCATTGGGGGACACAGCTCTGAAGAATTCTGAGACGTAGGGTTATGCTGCTGCCTCCAGGAGAAAACAGCTCTGAAGAATTCTGAGACATAGGGTTATGCTGCTGCCTGTAGGAGAAACTCCTACAGGCAGCAGCATAACCCTACATCTCAGAATTCCTCAGAGTGGTGTCGCTTAAAGGAGAACTATGGGGTTAAGTCTTTTCCCCATAGTTCTCTTTAGGGTAACGGGAGGACACAAACTAGCGTCCTCCTGTCACCCTAAGCTCAGTATACCGCGAGCTACAACTCGCGGTATACTGAGACACCGCAGCTGAAGTGGATCCCGACAATTACCGTATGTCTGGATCCGCCCAGCTGCATGAGTGACAGCTGGCTCTGCCTATCTAGAGGCAGAGCAAGCTGTACCTGCCCCATCCCCCGTCCGTTCCTCCAGTCAGCGTTGGCGGATCGGAGCGGGGAGGGGGGAATCCAGCCCCTTCCCTGTCACGGCAGAGTGCCGTGACAGGATCAAGAGGTGAGCGAACGGCAGTATGTGTGCCGACCTGTGACAGTGTCATTGTCACAGGTCGGCTAGAACTATGAGGTGAGGGAAAAGCACTCACCTCATAGTTCTCCTTTAATGGATGATAGAGAAATCTTTGCTGCTCACAGGGGTCACTTTAAAGATAGTTGAGGGCCATATACAGCTTCTGAGTGACTGGCTAGGGAACAGAGATGAGGGAATTGATGTGAAAAAACACAGTCAAATCTGTTTTAGTTCAAATGCATACGTGCTGTATATTTATCTACTCTGCAGACAACACAAAGATCTAAACTTACTATTCATAAATTGCCCGATTCCCTGTGAAATATGAAAAAGATTCAGGTGAATAAACAAATGGATGAATTGGTTTTCCCCCCATTTAGTCATTACCACAAGGACCATGAATACAATCAGGTAATGCTCCAACTAGTTTAGAATAACACAGACTACACTTGAATTACATTTATGTGCTGGTGTGTTTCTAGCCATTCGAGGAATTATGTTGGTTTATTAAGGCCCAGTTCACACCAGAAACTGCATCACAACTGTTTGCGTCTGCGCAGTTGCACTGCTATACGTTTTGATGCGTTTTTTTCTGCACTAGAAAATGCTAATTAGACAAGTAGGTCACTTCCTCTTCCTGCCAGAGCATTTCCTACGTTTGTTTTGGAGATCAGACATGCTTTCTTTGTTGGCTGGCATGGTGCCAGTGTTGACTATAGCCATTCTCCGACAACGCCTTCACAGGCGACGTCTGGGTGCACCCGCTGCTGAAGGCCCGTGAAAAAAAAGTGAACTCACCACATTGCTGTTTCTGTACCCGGGTCATAGCCCCAAAATCTGGGTGCAACTTTTCAGCACTCTCCCTCCACTTTGTTATCTTTTGGTAATTATTCTTATATTGGGGGTGTTTGCTGTCGTACCGCAGGGGACAGTCCCCACATATTGGATGAAATCATCTGCATCCACAAATTCCATCTCTTCACTTTCCCACCACACTACAAAGACTCAATTCTGTGTCTTTTTTTTTTGTGTATGCGTTCCGTGGCATTCCGGTTTGCTCTGTGTTTTGATGCGTTTCGATGCAGGTAAAATAGGACAAGCAGTACTTTTTCTGACTTCATCTGAACAGACTGCAATGGTGTGAATTAAGCACAAGAAAGCCCATAGGAAAGCATTGTGATGTATTTTGACTGCAGCAGTCAAAATAAACGGACTGCATCACAACTGCATATGGTGTGAATTGGCCCGTTTGTGATGCGTTCCAGGCCGTTTTTGGTAAAAAAAAATCTTTTTTTTAAAAAAAGTTTTGAATGGGCTTTTAGTGCGTTCCAGGGCGTTTGCATGCGTTCCAGAGCAGGTAAAACAGGGCATGCTGCAGTTTTCCCACATGCTCTGGAACTGAATGCTGCGGTGTGAACTAGAGCCTAAAATACCATTGGAATACATTGGACGCAGTTTTGATCCGGTCTGTAACTGCTCTGATTTGCTCTTGGAACCTGGTTTTTAGGCCTGGTTCACACCTTGGCGTTTTTCAGCGCGTTCCTACGCTCTATAAAACGCTCAACATGTGAAAACCAATGATTTCCTATGGGCATGGTTCCCACCTGGGCGTTTTACAGCACGTAGGAACACGCTGCAAAACGCCCTACGCCCAAAGAAGTACAGGAGCTTCTTTGGGGCTTATTTGCCGCGCGTATCCATTGGAATACAGTCAGGTAGCCCTCGGAAACGCACGTTTTTTACAGCGAATCGTGGTAAAAATGCGCTACAAACGTGCATATTCGATACGCCGAGGTGTGAACCCATTGAGTGTTTGTGTATCCATGACTGAGATAAGATATTACGCTGTAAGCTCTGCAGGGGCGGGGCCTACTGTTAATGATCTACATACTGTGCTGTAGAATTGTTCCCTGTGTATTGTCTTATGAGTTCATGAATCATGTCTCCTGTGTTTCCCTTGCAGTTTGCAGCCATGATGGTCGCCCTGATGCTGTTTAGGCACATTAAGAAAGAGTAGATGATTGGATCTGCCATTTTTTCCTGCTGAGGATATAGCTTTTGATAGTGGCACCGAGAATGACTGCACACCTGTGCTATGACTCGTGAGAGCATCTCCTCTATATCCCGGCTATCCAACATCAGCTTGTCAGTGTGGTCACCCATCATCTGTGCAGAGCGGAACCCAGCAATGGTTAGAGATGAGCAGCAGCACCACACACACACTACTACCTGAGCCTATCACATGTCACCTTGATGTTTAGACTGAGACTAATATACATCCTATTTTCTTACACTGTATAACCTATATGGGCATATCTGATAACACAATGCAAAGAGGACCTGTGTAGTGTGATAACTGACAGCAGCCAGTCAGATTTCAGTTTACTGCAGTCAGGAAATGTGAATTCTGATTGGCTGCATTGTGCCTTATTGAATAAATCCCATAAGGAAATATGTTTTAGTAACCCTGTTATGTTCAGTAGTGACTGTGAGACATGTTATTAAAAAATGGAGGAAAGGGACGCGACTACCAATCAGCCAACCAGATTTAAGTGTCACTTTGGCAGTGCAGTTTTAAAAATGTCATCTGGGCTTCTGATAGGTTGCTCCCGTTTTTTTGTTTTTTTTCTTTCCTCCTGTTTTTTTCTTCAGTTGAGTTAAACATTTGTTGGTGTAAGTATGTAAGAGAAGATGTTTATGTTTAATACAATACAATGTTGCAAAATGTTTTAATTAAAAGGGCTAAAGTTAATAATAAAAACTAACACTGTGATAGGTGTGCAGTGTTTTTGTCACTGTTTTTTTTTTCATATATATACTTTGTTTGTTGTTTCACAACATAGCAGACATCAGTGTATTGTACAGTGACAGAAAAAGTTATTCCAATACTGTTATAGTCACTAACATAATCTACTGGCATCAAGCTTAACATCGTCTGGAACATATAAGTTTATTGCAATTCGTCTCATATCCAGATGAAGTCACATGTCAATCTGAAAGGAATATTCACGCTTCCCCTCCCCGGAGGGGCCCATCAAACTGGAATTACATTCCTACTCCTGCAGGCCGCCCAAGTGGATCAGCCCCGTCCCACCGGGTTACGGCTGAGCCGGAAAATAATCCGCCTGTACGGAATGAGTAAAGTTATGCACACTGCAATTTCAGAACATAGTCAACTAAATAAGTCAATTTGGCATCATAACCGAACAACATAAATACGAAAGTGGGGCACGCCCCGCTCCCCTGAACTGCCACCTTTGCATATATGTAATGGGGAACTCTTTAAGAGAGCGTGGGGCGGCCCACTATTGCGTGGTTACTCTCGTCTTGTATCTCATCACCGAGCTGCAGAACAAAAGGAAGGAGGTCGGAGAAAGAGAGGGTTGTGACGACATGGTGATCAGTTTATGAGTTAAATGTGTATTGATGTTGAGTTATGTTTAATTATGTTATGCTGTGTGACCTGGTTATGAAAAGAATATTAGCACCACCCTCGTTATCTCCCTTTGTACTCTGAAGGAGCTCAGAACAATGACATTCTGGCCAGGCTCCTGCTATGGCTGTCTGGAGCTCGTTAGCAGGGGAAACCCTGTGGTGTTGAGCAGACCAATTGTCTGGGAGGGGAGGGTGGATGTGATGGGATTATAATCTGATCTTATCACTTGCAGTATAACACTGGGTTCACACCTAGGCGTTTTACGTATGCACGTCTGTCTCGCGCGACCGTCACGCGGTTTTTTTACCGCGATTCGCGGTAAAAAAAATCGCGCGACCGTCGCGCGATTCTGAAGGCTGCTTGGCTGTATCCCAATGGCAAACGCCCTCCAAAACGGCCCAAAGAAGTACATGTACTTGTTTGGGCGTCAGCCGTTTTGTAGGGCGTTCAGATGGGCGGAAATACGGAAAGGTGTGAACCAGACCCATAGAAAACAATGGGATTTTCATGGTTGTACGTTTTGTAGAGCGTTCATAGAGCGTTGAACGCCCGACAAAACGGAAAGGTGTGAACGGGGCCTTAAGGTTTGTGCAGTTGCTCAATAAAGCAGAGTTTGTTTCACCCTTCACTCGTATCTCGACCAGTGACTGGGGAAACTGAGAGCTAAAGATCAGCTGGTTCCAATATCTCCTGAGCAAGGAAGAAGACATCGGCGAACATACTCATCGTGAGTACGGGGGTCCGTCACAAGGGTATAAAAGAGAGAGGGAAAAAAGGAGACAGACAGTGCGCAAGCCACATCTCAGTGGCCGTCGTATACCCTAATCGGGAATCGTCTTCCTCACCCGTCACTCCGCTGTGTTGCTGGAACCTCTCCCGTCTCATCCACGTACGCAGCGGAATGTGTGAAATGTGACCTGAAGCGTTCCTCCTCATTTCGCAACAATACGGCATATGTCATCCATGATACCTAGCCAGAGTCTTACCGTGGGGGGGGGGTTAGGCTGTCTCCACAACAAGGGAATGCAAGACCTGGCCGCGTTCAGCATGTGCACAGTCAGATACTTTTTGTATCGTTTTGATTTTGGTGGATGTCTGGTGTAGGAGAAATACCCTCGGGTCATCTGGTAGGGCCTCGATCACTAGCTGATTAACTATCGTCCTCACCGCTTTCCAGAAAGGGCGTATGTCAGCACAAGCCCAGAAAATATGGAGCATTCTGCCCGGTGCCTGATTGCACCTCTAGCAGAGCGACGGAATCGAGGGATCGATTTTATGTAGGACATGAGGGACTCTATACCAACGGGTTAGTTTTTTATACCCCTGTTCCTGGAATTTGCAGGCCATGGATGATCTATGGGCTAATGTCAAGATCGCTGTCCTCTGATGCTCAGTAAAGGACCTACCCAACTCAGATTCCCACCCCTCCACAAAAGGGGGGCAAAACGACTCAGGAGGTGAGCACAACTGTCCGTACAACCAAGACAAGGCGTGTCTAGTCGGTGTGCCCGTATAGCACATAGTCTCGAAGGGTGTGAGGCTGCGCGACAACCCTCCCACCCCAGGCACTGAAACCAGAAAATGTCGAAGCTGGTATGCACTCCACACTTCAAGAGGGGGATCCAGCAAATTCCGGATGGCGTCTAGGGACATCCACATACCGTCCACAATAAAATCGCGGAGCCGGAATTTTCCAATTACCAACAAGCGTCGTAGCGGGCCCCTGCCCAGCCCCGGGGGGAAGTCGGGGTCACCCAATATCGGAGTCATGGGAGAGCGGTGTGGGGATAGTTCCGTGGACTGTAGCGTCGCCCTTGCGGTAGTCAATGTCGGGGCAATTAGAGGATGAGTAGTCAACTCTGGGGGCCAGTGGAGAGGAGAGCCACGCTAGGCCTGTAAGTGGTACCTCAGATTTGAGCACGTCCATCCCCACCCACTGTCTCTTACTGCCATGGCAGCACCAGTCAAGTAATCTAGAGAGATGGGTCGCCCTATGGTAAAGCCGAATGTCTGGGAGGCCTACCCCTCCTCTAGCCTTGGGTAGGATCAATAGGGGGTATGCCAAGCTCAATCTCTGTCGCGCCCAGATGACTAACCCTAACCGCTGCAGACGGGGTCGTGTAGAGGGTCATGATCCAGGATTTCATATGGGATCCCAACCCCACATGATGTAGCATGGAGTCCGGCACCATACTTGCGAGTCTGTCTCAATCGGCATAAGTGGAGAGGCAACGAGGGCCAGAGGGCGCCCTGTCAGTACAGGAAAAGAAGGGGATGAAGGACGCTCCAAACTGATTCACACAAGTTATACGGGCGGTAGAGGGTAGATTCATCATATGGTAAGCTCAGAGTTCCCTTGCCTCCCTGCTTCTGGAGGGAGTGCCACGCAGGAAAGAGCGCTGGCGAGGCCTCGACCTCCTTGCAAGCCTTGGGGTGGATGGGTCCGGAACAGGACGATCCATGGAGAAGTCGAGCCAGTTTGGAACGGGTACCGCCTCTACTTCCAGAAACGTGAATAGGTCCGGTAATTGCTGTGGGTCATGGAGATGGAAGCTCCTGTTCTCTCTGGAAACAATCAGGTGGAATCCTGCTGTACGTACCACATCCAGCGCCAGTCTCAGGGGGCGCCGCATACGCAGAGTGTGGCGTGAAAGATCCGGCATAATCTGGATCCTGGCCCCGTCGAAGTCCAATGGGCCCTTGTTCCAGGCCTGGCGCAGTATCTCCTCTTTCAGGTAGTAAAAATGGACTCTGCAGAGTACGTTACGTGGCATCCCAGAAGGTAATGTACGAGATCCCTGGGCCGTATGCACCCCATCCAATTCCACCTCTGCAGTGGGCGGCTTGTCTAAATAATGGTTAAGGACTGCTGTGACCGTGGAGCGCAAGTCTGGGCCTGATGTTGCCTCTGGGATCCCCTTAAGTCTCAAATTGTTCAGGCGGTTTCCGGTTTTCACTGTCATCCACCTGTAGATATGTGGCTGTGATATGCCTCTGATGTGCGGCCTGACCCGCTTCTAAGGCCTCCACCCGGTCCTGCACAGAGGCCGTGGTCGTTTCCACAACGTCTACCCGACCCTCCAGCATGGATAGATGCTGTCGGACCTCATGGAGTTCTAGACGTAAGGCATCCACTATTTTCGTGGCCATACTGTCTAAGTCCTTTTTCGTAGGCAATAATGAGATGCAGGCCCGCCAATCATTCGAGTCTTCCCGCCTGGGGCCTACACCGCCGGATACCGGGTCGGTAAGTGAGTCCTCGTCATGGAGGAGGGGGGTGCAGATGGGTGAGGGAGGAGGGCTAGGGAGTCTGTTTGTGGTACTCACGGGCATTTGCAGTGACTTAGGGGCCTTCTTTGAGGACGCTGAGCTCGAGGCGGTCGCACGTGTAGTCGCCATGTTGGATTCCGGCTGATGTACACTGTCTCATCTCGTACGCGTGAAGATCTCTAAGAGATCCGTCTGCCGGTGTCCTCTGCCTGTGCCTTGGGGTTGTTGCTCCCTCGACATGGGGTAAAAAGTTGCTGATTCCGTTAACTAGTCTGCCGTCCCGGGCTAACGGCACAGGGCTCCAGGAAAGTGCTGCCTCACGCCGCCATGTCCAGGCCACGCCCCCTTGTCACTGTTTTAACTTATTTGGGGTACACAAATCTTGATTATTTGACATCCGGAGTTATTTCATTGTTACAGGGACATGACTTTAAAATAATCAAATTATTACAAGGGAATAAGAGCAGAAATATTGGAAAGGGAAGAAAGAGTGGGAGGGAGGGAAGGGTGGAAGGGAAAGGTAGTGAGGGGGGGATGTTGGGAGGGAGATAATGGAAGGAAGAGTGAATGGGAGGGAAGGACAGGTGAGAGGAAAAGGAGGGGAGGGATGGAAGTGTGCGAGGTAATGGTGGTGGGGGCGTTGGGAGGGATAAGGGAAGTAAGAGTGGATGGGAGGGATGGGAAGAAAGGCTGGGAGGGGAGGGAAGGACAGGTGAGAGGGAAAGGAGTGGAGGGGTGAGAGGGAAAGGTGGGGGCAGGGGGAATTGGGAGGGTATTAAGGGAAGGAAGAGTGGAAGGGAGGGGTGGGAAGTAAGTGTGGAAGGAAAGGAAATAGATTTTCATACTGTGATTAAAAATATACAGTATGTTTGTCAAATTCAAGGTTAGGAGCAGTCAATAGCTTATCTTCATGTGTATGGCCATAGACTGACTATGGAGTTCAAGGTCATCTCTGGGGGGAAAAAAAACCTGCACTCCTTTCCCCAATCTCACAGCACCCAGACATACCCATTCACGCTTTTTATTGTATCCTTTTCATACCCCTTATTTATATAGGGGAATCCGGTGAAACATGATTGGGATTTGTAGTTAAAGCACAGCTAGAGGGCCGGAGTTGCCCGTCCCTGCTGTATGGGGACAAGCCATATTAGAGGTCACTTAACACATGGAAGAATAGCGTGGCAATAACCAGACCGGTTCACTTATTCACTCTATATCCTTAAGTGTTTTTGATAATACGGGGTTACGCCTCATCCCGTTTTTATTTCTATCTGGGTCACCCTCTCTATGCATCTTGTTGACTACTGTTACCTGGACTGAAAGTGAGGGAAAATCTTCCAATGGGTATTCCAGAATCCTGCTGCACTCCTTACCGGGTATCCCTGTCAGCGTGGGTGCTCGAAGTGACCGCGGATGGCGCCGCCAATACTGAAACTTGTTAAAGATGTCACCAGCGCGCCATATTGAAGTGAAGAACACGTCTGTTTATTGACGCTTGATGTCAAAACAAATAGCAACATTTCGGTCCGCACAGTGTCGCCTTCATCAGGCTTGAAATGACGAAATGGTAATTTCAAGCCTGATGAAGGGGACCTTGTGTGGCCCCGAAACGTTGCTATTTGTTTTGACATGAAGCGTCAATAAACAGACGTGTTCTTCACTTAAAGATGTCACCAGCACGCCATATTGAACAAACTTCCAATAGGACTCAGTGACAACTGTTTAAGCAGAGGTTCCCCCCACTTCGGCGGGCTCTCCTCTCAGCTCCAGTTGTGCCTACAGGACAGAAAGTGAAGGGAAGATTCTTCAATGGTAAACCGATGGCTAAAACCCCCCGTACTCTATCCACAAAGAAAAAAAAAGTTTGGGCATTAAATATGCTTTGATCACATGTACAATAATGGTGCATTTTTAAATGGAAATTTTTGTTTGCTGTCGCCTTCCCTAATGTAGTAACAGAGAGGGGCCCCACATCCCACAGATGCAATTTTATAAACTAGACATGTGCGACTCGTTTTGTTCCGAATCAAAATTCCGGATGAATTTTCAGAAATTCGGACACATTCGAATTTCCAAATCCCAATGCATTGGAATGTGTTCAAATCCGAATTTCCGTTTCCGAATTTCGTATCCTGCCTGAATTTCATTAAAAAACTAACCTGAACGGGACATGTGACTTTTCTGGCCAAGTTGATTATTTTCCCTCTTTAATGCATCCGAATGGATGTATACATATAATACTTAAGCTGAGGCTCCCAGACCCGAATGGCATTTGGGATCCGATTTTCCGAATTGCAATTGCAGGGTTATTAGTATTGAGTAATATTGAGTTGGCCCTCCCTTTGCCGCTATAACAGCTTCCACTCTTCTAGGAAGGCGTCCACAAGGTTTAGGAGTGTGTCTATGGGAATGTTTGACCATTTGTGAGGTCAGGTACTGATGTTGGACGAGAAGGCCCGGCTCGCAGTCTCCGCTCTAATTCATCCTTGAGGAGTTCTATCGGGTTGAGGTCAGGACTCTGTGCAGGCCAGTCAAGTTCCTCCACCCCAAACTCACTCATCCATGTCTTTATGGACCTTGCTTTGATCATGCCTGTGGCTGGCAGAATTTTGCAATGCCTCATGGGACTTGTAGTTTCACCACAGCTGGAGTGCTCAGGTTGCCTACCCCTGCTTTGAATGCTAAGAACATAAAATACCACAAAATGACATTACAGTCCCAAGCATAGGAACGTCTTGATACAAAACTTTTTTTTACAAAATAATTTTGTTTTTCTTTGTTCTTGTTTTTTTTAGAAATGTTCTTGATACAACACAAAACAACAATATATATTTTTTAACATAAATCAAGTTGTTTCATAAAAAAAAATCATAATTTGAGAGCATTTACGTTGTTACTACATATTTTCAGAAGCACCTTTTATACTGCCCCCTTGTGGTCAGACATATAGACTTCAAATCCACATAGAGGGGCTACTATTTAGAGATATTTTAAAAAGCGGATCTGATGCAAACTCTGTGTCATAGTAAAGTGTTGAAGGGTTACATGCTTTGATGGGTTGTTACTGTTGTCTGTAAGGATTTATTCAGGGTGAGTGGACTCCAGAGAGGGGAAAGAGATCATTTAGCTCATGGGTGTCACCTAAACAGGAAGTCACATGACCTGTCCCACTCGGCACAGACGTTGGAATCTACAGTGATTCAGGAGGGGAAGCTTCAGCTTCCATCACGTACTGGCTTGAGTGTATGGATGTGTTAGATGAAAGTGAACAGTAGGGAACTACATCCAAAACCTAAATCCATGTCGTGACCTAAGCTAGTAAAACCATTAAAAAGGTCATCAAAAAGGGGAAAAGAAAACATACAACATTTACATATAATTACACAAAAGTGAGCACCTCCCACAAGCCACATACATGTGAATATGTGTACATAAAGAATGTCATAGATTGTCCTTCAACGAGGCCATTCGCTCCTTCTCACAATACACATCACAATTTCTGATGGACGTGATTTTCAATGAAGTTGATTAATGTTCACTATGTGCCGCTTCATGTGCAGAGCCAGGTGGTCGGAGCGGGCAAAAGTCTTCTGGCACAGTAAACAATGGAATGGTCGGACGCCGGTGTGCTTACGTATATGGCGAGTGAGCTCATCGGAACGGGCAAACTTCCAATAACAACCATCCCATCCACACACATATGGCTTCTCCCCTGAAATATAAATATCAGATAATATATAACAATGATAAAGGGTAATAAGACACTCAGGAGCCGCGTTACAGGGGTAATAAGACACTCAGGAGCCGCGTTACAGGGGTAATAATAGACTCAGGAGCAGGGTTACTGTAATATGATGTTACAGGGGTA
>NW_017307839.1:0-276 GCF_000935625.1 Nanorana parkeri
CCATGTTTTCACTGCAGCAGAAAAAGAGAAATTTTTATATCCATTTAGGTTTTCTAAGAGCGTCCTTTTGGCTAAAATGGGAGAGGTGACATAGAGCAAATCAACAAGGTCCAATGGAAAAGGTAGATACAGGTCAGATAGGGAAATAACCTCCTTCTGCCTGTTCCAACCCTACTTTACATACATGTAAGTACATCTCACTCCAATGACGGGGCAGCTTTAGGAAGAGGGTTAACGGTGTGTATAAGGGGAATATCTATAGGAATTTCTATCAGT
>NW_017307839.1:329-3497 GCF_000935625.1 Nanorana parkeri
AAAAAAAAAAAAACTGCTCTTATGAGTATGTGACTGAACTCTCAATCCCTAAGGCTAAGGATACACCGGCAAATTTAGTCTCATGCTACTAAGAAGCTGCTTGTTACAAGTCACATTATTGGCAGATCACCAAAATGAATCTGCTGCTATTAAAGTAACATTAAAGTCAAAAATATTTTTCCCTCCCCCCAATGTTAATTAAAGCACTTACCTTAAATGATGTTTCTTAATCCGATCTTCTTCTTCTTTCCTGTCGTTTTCATCTGTCCCTCCAGCGCTGCGGCGGGTCTCCGATCCAGTGCTGACTCCTCTGTCCTTGCTGGCACTTCCTGTCCCACGGTGTCTGCATGCGGGTGCACGCCGTCCATAGACTTACTTTGTGTCTCTCCTCGTCTCCCGGCTGAAAATCGGAACTGCGCATGGGCCCGCCCCAAGATGCTTTGCGGCCACCCGATAATTTTCAGATTTTCAGACGGGATCGCGCGGCAAAAACACAGGTAAGTTTAAACCGCTTTTAAAGCTAGCAGTAGATATATGCAAAAAAAGCTGAGGGCTTAATAACACTTTAAGGTCATTGTTTAAATTTGGTAAAATATATGAGTATTATTATTATTATTATTATTATACAGAGCTAAAGCAGAGCTAAATGTACAGTGGGAGCCACTGCTCGCTCAATACAAGTGATCTATTCAGATCACTTGTATTAAAACAAAGCGGCGGCGATCGAGTCCGCAAAATCCTTTACATACCCTTTTCCAAGCATGCAGCTTGGCAGGCTACTGAACCATACCAGGCCACATGACCTCAACATGGGGCAGGCACCTTGCCCAGGGGGAGCCCTAATTGTTTTCTTCTTTGGTACATGGGTACAACAAGGGCAGTGTCCAGCTCATCATGCTTTGTGTTTGACAATAATTTGCTAATAGCCTTGAAAATTAAAATTATTTTCACAATTTGTCACCTATTGGCTTCGATAGAGTTCAAATTATGTATTCATTACAAACACACCTGTGAACCGAACCCAAGCAAGTTTACCCATCACTAATAGATATCACTGTCATGCGAGACACCAACTGTAAGAGGCCACCATAAGTGAAGTGCAGAGCTGTAGACAACTATTCAAAAAGTTGCAAAGCTCTAGGGCTGAGTTACAGGAGTCCCTTTTAATAGCAGTGGCTCATTGAAACATGTTATTACTGCCAGCGGAGGATAGAGAGCTGTTCCAATTCAAGCTGAGCTTTAAGGAGGGAGTCCAACTTGCTATTAGTGAAGTCCGTAAAAGTAAAGGCGGCATCAACCAGTGTTATGAAATGCCTATTTAGGCGATGAACTGGGAAATCCACTAAGGGAATGGACCATTTGTCCAGGGATACCCTATAAAAGAGAAAATTCCTGGGCACATTATAAAGGTGGAGCCAGAGGATATGGGTCTGGTCTTAGGGTCTTTGTGTTAGAACTAGCTGAAAATAATTATTTCCCTGATACAGAAAGTTGATCCGGTAGATGCATAGCAGAATGTACTTCATCAGTTAAATTGGAAACAACTGTGTGCACATCAGAGCCATCAAGGACCTGGTCAAAAACAGTTTCTGTAGAAACAAACTGTCAGAATGGTAATAGGGCTTGCAAGATCTCAGAGAGATAAGGGCCCAGAAGCGGTCAGAACTAGGATCTACCATAGATGGCTCTGGAGCGCTTCTTGATTTTGTGAGAGCAGACTATTCCATTAGTTTTGCACAGACTGACACAAAAAGAAGAGGAAATAAGAAGCTTGTTGACACTGAATGATTTTCAGGATCAGTGGAGCTAAAGAAGGTTGTGATGATGATCCCATAGAAGTAGGGGTCCCAGGATCAATAATACAGGCGTTGTATCCTTTTAGCATGTGGCTGGTGTAAACGAGTCCTTAGAGATTACTAGGCTCCGTCTACTCAGCAGGTGGGTTATAGTTGTGTAGTAGTTAGTAGATGCATGCACAAGCACACTGAAACCTTAGTAAGGGGCACTTATATCGTGTGTGAAAATCTGAGATCTTTATACCAATTGAACTGCATTGACATGTAATGTAACCTGCAGTAACTTTTTTTATAGAGATAAATGGGAAGTGTTGACAGCTGAAGATATTTGTCAAAGTTACAGCAGCTCAGTGGGTTTGAAGATCACTTGCTCTGTTCTAGTTGTGTTCAATGACTCTTGACCCTTATTATAACACTCTTACTGCAACCATATTAACAGATATTTCTCATACACCAGTAGTATTTGTTTAATACTTTGGGAACCACCGCTACACAGTAGATAAGTAGTGCTATAGCAAACAGCCCTGCAGCATAGTTGCTGGTGCCATTTTAATTACCTAGTTTAATTTATAGGCAACAATAATATTCATCATACACTCATTTTCACTCAGGATGGAAGTTCACAAGTACTGGCTAGGTGATCATTATGATGATGATACTTAAAGGACTTTGTAGACTTTCATGGACTTCCTCTTGCATTTAGTTGCATATTATGATTTACAAAGAATATATAAGAATGGCACAGTCTGATTCGTTGGCATCAGCCATATGTCTCCCAAATGCCTGTTGGTATGTGTATAGCGCAACACAATCTCTCATTAATAGATTACCCTAGATATACTGTATGTCCCACCATATGTAACGCTAGACCTTAGAGTGAGGTTTCGTGTTATTGCTGACCAGGGCCGGACTGGGACTAAAAATAGGCCCGGGCATTTTAGACTGAGCAGCCCAATCACGTGACCACCAACAGGCCCCACCCCTCACAGCAGGGGGCGGAGCCAAACATAAGTGCAATCGAGGGGCAGGGCCGGCCACCAGTAAGTACCGGAGGGCTACAGCTGACACACAAGCCTTGCTACAATATAGGAAGCTTGCTATAGAGAATATCTGTAAAAAATAAGTCAAGGCAACTGGACTTGCTGTATTTTTCTTGAAGACGTTTCACTGGTCATCCCACCAGCTTTCTCAATTCATAAATTTCTTAACTTAGGAGACAGCTGCCATTTGTAAATGACAATTTAGGGCTTTCTGTTGCAGGAAAACGCAAGTTCCTGACGCAGAAATCCCTAATTGCACCTAAAATAAAGGTGTAAAAAAATGTAAAAAAAATACAACCCCTGTACATATATATATATATATATATATATAC
>NW_017307839.1:4107-12977 GCF_000935625.1 Nanorana parkeri
TAAAAAATAAAAAAGTAAACGACAAGATAAATAAAAATAATTTTATTTTTAAAAAAGTGCTAATAAAAGGGGGGAAAAAAAACAATAAAAAAAATTAAAACTAACCCTGCCGCCCCTGCCATTCTCCATTGATAGGGGGGGTTGGCGGGGAGGGGGGCGCATTGTGGAATCTGGCCTTGGGGCGGCAGGGAGAGTAAATCCCTGAATATACACATACCTTGTTCTTGCAGTCTTCTCTTCCTTAGCAGCGGGGGTGGGGGGGGGGGGTGGCGATTTGCATATAAATGAGCCGCGATATTTACATATGAATGGGTTGCGGCTTATTGATATGCAAATTACAGTGGCCCATTCATATGTTAATATCTCGGCCGCTATCGGGACAGTGCAGGCTGCAGGAACAGCACCAGCAAGCTACGGAAAGAGCACAGAGTAGAGAGAGCTGGGCGAGGAGGTGTTTTTCTGGCCTCCCCCACCAGCGCCCTCTAGTGTCTGCTGTGTGGTAGTGCTGGCTCTGCTCGCTACCACACAGTAGACACTGCTCTGCACAGAGCCGGCAATCGGCATAGCGGACCGTCCCAAACACAATCAGGTTGATTGTGTTCGGCCCGGTCCGGCCCACCGGGCAAGTGCCCGGTTTGCCCTATGGCCAGTCCAGCCCTGTTGCTGACTGAATTTGATGCAAAGTAACTAGAAAAGAGCATAGCAAATCACGGCAAGTGAAGCACGTATTTTGGACATTATGTTTAAACATTTTGCCAGTAAAAGAAATTGCACTGCTTCAATTCTTATATGTTTAAATCATTCTAGACAAACTACTGTCTTCGACAGGTTATTTGTTGTACAAAAGATTGTTAGCCCCTTCAGTGTGCATGCACATGAGGAATCACAACTGACATGTCAAAAGTGTCAGATTAACTCAAAACTTTAAATGTGTTTCTGTTAATTAAGTGGTCTCAGGAAACAGACTTCATGGCATTGACTGAATGGATTGATTGATTGAGGAGCTAGTTGCAATGTTATGGACTCAACCAACAAGCAGATACACACATACGGTTCTAGTAACCCAGTGCAGCTTAAAGAAAAATGTGACATATTTGTTCAAACAAAGGGGCATGTATCTCCCCTGGCTGGCTCATGAGGGGAATCAAGGTATTGTAAGCACCAATCCAAGGAATTGATAAGCACATGGAGCAGATGCTCTCTTCATTTGGGGTGACCTTCAGGTTTTAGTCAAATGTGAATTTTACCCAAACCAAGCCTGTTTGTGGTTCGGCAAATGGCAGAACAAACTGGCTTCAAATGTAAACAAAACAGACAGAGATCACAGACGATGTCATTGACCAAATTTGGTCAAAGACGTCACCCTGGATAGGGTTGGACTGGACAAGGGAAAGTAAGGTCTGTGGCCCACCTCACCAACCTATCAGATTTTTCAACACGATGGTGTTGAGTACAACTACTTTTCATCCACCAGCATTGCCTTTATTTTTGAGGTAATAAATTAACACAAAATAGTTAAGTAATTAGTAATGTGCATTGCATTTGTAACACAATTGTGCATACATAATACGACAAACTATCCAGTCTGATTTATACATTTTAGTTTTTAGTGAACAAAACTAAGATGTATATAACAGAAAAAGAGGATGATGAGCAATGGTACTGGATTATGACCAGTGGTATAGAACTGAAATCATTGCTTTAACCAGTCGATAAGATGTTGACATTAGTTATGTAGCGTTTACATGAGTTATTGTGCTCTTTAACTTTTCCCGGCAACATTTTGTAATATCTTTAAAATGTAGTCATTACTGGCTTTGTTACCTCTGATTTTATTGTTTTCTGACATCTTACAGGACTATCCTATGCCTCTAAGCGAATGGAGTGGTGGGATTGGGATGAATGAATAATCTGAAACCTTGCGCCACTACTCAAATCAAGTAAAGCAGCAGCTGAAATGTGTGTGGTCAGATATATAGTATAAAATTAATAATAATAGCCGCACTGTGTGAATAAATCTACAAAAGTGTCAGATATAGTAGATACTGGCCGTGAAATAATGTGATACAATGTGCGTGTGAAATAATGTGATACAATGTGTGTGTGAATCAAATAAGAAACGCATGTATATACCATGCACCTCAGTGTAAATACATTGCTACAAAATATCCATAATGAAAAATCAAATACAATAGATATTAGCTGTGAAACAATGTGATGCAATGTGAAGAGAATAACAACTAGAAAAAACACATGTATATAATATATTTTATGTTACGATACTCGCTGATACCGAATACCGATACCGGATATCCCATTAAGGAAGCCAGGCGGCGTGCACTGCCCATCTTCCTCATTGCTGCAGCTTGTATTCAACAGGAACTAATGAACAGGTGACTCATTAATTAATTAATTCTTGTACTCTCCCCTGCCTTAGATATAAGAGGTAGGGGAGGTCTTGGCACTGTAAAAATTGTCACTTTAAAGGTGAAAAAATGTATCACTCCTGTAGAACTTCTAAACATATTGAAGGTATTAACTGAAATCACATTTTACATACTATCTGAAATCCACTTACACATTCACTTCCTTTCAAAGAACAGTAATATTTCTTCAGAAAATTGGAGTTATCCGACCCCCTTACTTTATAAAACTATGGGGTCTATTCACGAAGCTGCCGAAGGATCTGGCCGTAGCTTCGGCCGATCCTTCGGCTAGCTTCGGCCCCAGGACCCCTTCGGTTCAGTAGAACCGAAGGGGTGCTGTACGGACTATTCACAATAGCCCGTACAGCTCCCAATCGTGGCCGAGCGGCTCAGCCGAGCCGAACGCATATGCATCGGCTCGGCTGAGCCGCACTGAAAGCCGAAGCTGGCCGAGTGGCCGGCCATAGCCTGCTTCTGACAGCTGGGCGGAGCCAGCCGTGATCTTACGGCTGGCTCCGGCCACTTTCAGAGAGATCAGCGTCCCTGGTTACCTGCTAACCAGGGACACTGATCTCCAAACAGCTAACTCTCCCTGGCGACCCGGGAGTCTCACGAGCGATGTCAGAATAAAAAAAATAATAATTTTACCATTGAAAAGCATTGGGACATTACTATTGGCTATTTCAATTTGCAATAGCCAATAGTAAACTAGCATTGTACCCGCCCTCTGCTGCAGTTCCCCATCAGTCCCCATCAGGTCCATCCATTTTATTCTGACATCGCTTGTGTCAGAATAAGGAAAAAAAGACACATCAGTGCTAGTTTGCTTAATGGTATAAAATTTAAACTGCTTGCCATGTGGTTTTCATCATCATGATACTGTGCCACTCCTGGAGATATGGTAATACCTTTATAATCATAATTTTGTCTTCATCGATTCAACTTGTCAGAGTCTGGTGGTTTCTTGTGCAATTTGAATGTGAATGAACATTAAAGCACGTGGGCAACATAGTCAACTTAACAATTCCAATGCTGAATAGCATAACTTTCTTTTATTCATTTACAGTAGATTGGTTTAAGAGTCATTTTGGCAAATATTTGCAAAATTATTTTGAAATATATTTGCCTTACTATTGAATGAATTAGAAGTCAAAATGTGCTTAAAATACCAGCAAAGTGTTAGGGCTTGAAAAGCAGGACCCAGCTATTGGCTTCAAAAGATGATTGAATTGTTTTGTTCAGAACATATTTAGCCCAGTTAGTTCCAGTTCTACCCGTTTAGGTCAACATGTTTTTTTTTCTAACAACAGCAAATAGCAGATAGAGATGAGCAGCCTAATCAGAGACGGATTTATCCAAAATGAAAGTGTTTCCTTCTGAAAGTACAATAGTTGCTCAAAGCTGTTTACACTGGCCTGGGCATTCTTCTTCTTAAAGTGTATTTAAAACCAATCACTATAATCTCATATAAAAATTAAAGATGTTAATGTCATTTCAAAAGTCAGTTTCAATATTTTAACTCTGGCTTTCATAAAATAACACATGGCAGTCATGTTACTCCTCACATTGTTGACATCACTTGATTTAGGAGAACTGAAAAAGATTGGCTATTAGCTCAGAGATGGGCTTTAGCTCTCTTCCCCTTGAAGCGCTAGTCTGATTCAGAAGGGCATATGGGCTGGTATAAACATAGCAGGTAGGGCACATGCTTTCTGTCTTTTTCCATGGGGACAACGGCCTTTGTAATTAGTGCACAATTCTGGTATCTTTTCTTTATATAAAAAAAAAGGCCAAGCCTAGGTTTAATCTGAATGGATTATGGATCAAATTTCTGATCGATTAGGTCAGGAAAAATATACTCAGTGTGTTTTAAAATGTTGAGTTTGTACCACATGTCCTTATATTTTTTTTAATGATGGGAGTGGGATTAGCCAAATACATTCGTTTTTATTGACAGGAACGTGACATTGGCAGTTTTTGCATAGAGGTTCCAGCTCTGAGAATGATGAGCTACGTAAGCCACTCTCACACAACAATTCTTCTGACTCTAATAATAACACTCACACTAACCTTTTTTGTAACCCTCACCCTTCACACTAACCCTCCGTAATGTAAACCTAAACCGAACCTCTTAAGTTGTATCACTGCACCAAAGATCAAATTCCAGGGCTGAATGATATGATTTAGTTCATTTAAAAATTCCTAAGATTGATTATCATTTTAAAAAACACTTTTTGAGAGCCCATACTATTCTAACAGCCCACAAAGACTTACTTTATTACTGTTTTTACAATGTTATTCAGCCATCTGTCATAGATACAGTATAAAACCTATGTTTTAACCCTCTCCATGAGAAAAAATTCCAGCACTACTAACAATATCGCTGATGTCCTTTAAAGGACCATTACACATATATGTGAAATCCTTGTGTTTTAAATTACTACAACTCTATTTGTCAAATATTGAATTTTCAGTACTGCTATGTAATATAAAGTACCCCTACCGAACCCCCCAATTCACCATTATTTTGACTTGTTTAGCAATAAAAACCATATACCGGGCTATGCATACTGCAAACGCTCCCACATGATGGCACATACACCTGACAACCAGCCACTCTGACTGCATTGTGGGGAACCAGGGGGATGTCACACATTTCCTCATACTGGGGGATGCACTCAGTAATTCTATGGAGTCCAGGAAGGGGATTGATACAAGGGAGTCCAGTAAAGGTAAGTACAGTCTACTTAAAGTTGAACTCTAGGTTTACCTTCAGTCCTGCAAGTTGTACAGGTTGTACAGGCTCCTCCCTAGGCCAAAATAGCTTCCTCCGATTTCATTTTACACCATGAGCGTCTCACAATGTGCATTAGAAGCTGCAGCAAGTCAGATAGAGCCCACCTCATATCTGGCTGGAGAACATCCAGGTTTATCAAGCGCTTTCCTCCCCAGTCTGACTGTCTCTGTTGTTTCAATCATAGAGGCTCAGCATCAGTGGGGATCGTCAAGGTCAGTTTGCATGCAAATACAGCCTGCCCTGGAACACCCCACTGCTCCAGACTGACATCCACTCATAAAGGCATTTTTATATTTGCCTAAATCCTCCCAACAGGAGGCCCACTGCATCGGTTCTATGATAGCTGCATTTTAGGTTATAGAACTTACAGTTGTCTGTTTTCTCATATGGAATATGTAGACAGGAATTGCGTTATGATGAGAATATATTTACCCACATTTATGTAACCAGTTGAAGATCTTGAGCGTATGTGTGTCTTGAAAAGACATCATCTAAATTCCTAAGGCATCCCTTGTATGCCCTGATTCTTCTTGACTGCCACGACCATATACTTGACAAGACCTGGCTGTCATTTTGACAGATGGCTTCTGCTCTGTATCTCAGGAGCCACTGCAGCTTTATTGTTATAATAGAACTATTTCAAACTTTTACAATAATTATTTTATGTGCAGATCAAAATGATCTATTTTCATCCATACTTAACATTGTATAAAGCAAGCTCAAACAAAACAAAAATGTTTCAATTTCCTAATAAAAAATTGTTCTGTTTGACCCATTGTCAGCCCTTAGTTAACTATAATCAGCTGAAAGCAAGCTGTATAATCAAGTCATACAAAGCACATATAAAAATTAATGTGAGCATCATATATTTCATTATGTAGTTGTTTTACCACATGTGAGCAGTATGGGTCAGATTAACCTAAACTCATAAATAGACAGCATATGAAATAATATAATAGGTGAAAAAAAGGAAAAACAGCAAAATATGTTTTATATGAAGTTTATATGAAGAGCAATGATCCAAACATCTTTTTTATGAACTGGAAATGTAGAGAAATAATGAAAAATATATTTGTCTTATTGAAAGCAAAACATACAGAGGTCTGGATATAATGCATTATTAAAAGGAGAAATTTAGTATTGACTCTCCAGGATACCAGAGCATTAGAAAAAGCATATAAAACAGCCAATATTTAATCTTTGAAAGCATTATAGATTCTAGATCAAAGCATTAAGTCAAGCCAGATTTCATTTCCAACTGCATACTTGTAAGGATGTGGGAAATTGCTGTAATCTACTGAAGCAATATGACCTAAACTATGTTTATACATAGGCAACCTTGCCTCAAGGGAAAGAATATATAATTATTAGGGATGAGCAAACGGGGCAAAGTTCTGTTCTCAGGAGGTTCGGCAATAATGTTCACCGGCCACTACATCTGTCACACATCCCAGTCCCCCAAGCACCTGCTGTATTTCAATAAACCAACTGGGAATGCCGGATGATATCTTTGACCAAATATATTCATGACCATATTTTGCCACACACACCAATGTCACCCATGACAGACTTCCAGCTGATGTTTGTTTACAAACAACAGAGAGAAGTTTGGGTTTCAAAACTGGCTAAATATGACCAGGTTGTTTGCCCGTTTACCAAACTTCAAACAAGTTGTTGATGTCCAACCTGAACCCGAAGCTCAACGCCAATAATTACATACTCGTTGTTTAAATGTACATTTCAGAGCTCTTTATTATAGATTTTGTTTGAGGTCTCCTCATTCTTCGGTTTGAGGCAGATCCACCTTATTCACATTTGGGCCAAATGAAACAATCAATTTGTTTATGACTTAAAACATACTTATCATTGCTAGCTTTCTATTTGATATATCTTCCAGGACAAGGGGAGATTTCAAGGCAACTGGTCAAATGTTCCCCAAGTTTGTGCTACGTATATACATTCTACACATTTCATAATATAACACTTAGTAAAACAGCTATCATTTAGCTGAGATGAAAGCCGAAGCCGGCCGAATGGCCGATTCTGCAAGTGGCCAGCTGGCTCCCGCCACTTGCAGAGAGATCAGCATGCCTGGCTACCAAGTAATCAGGGACGCCATCTGTCATTACACACTGAGAACAGGCCGTCTTTAGAGACTCAGAAAGCTCCCGGCCGATGTTCTATCGAAAGTTCCAACTGGTGACGTCACATCTGGTGATTGCCAGGAGATCTACAGCAGATGGTACTAGTGCACATGCCCAGGAAATCCATGTCTAGCTATTGCCACAGTGCCAGCAGGCGCAGTGGCTTTTGCCTCATTGGATTCTATAACCTAGTCAAATGTTATATTATGTTACAGCGCCTGCGTGGCCACATGATTCTTTCTACAACCACAGTTGCCACTGCGCCTGCGCGGCTGTCGGCTTCTGTAACCTAGGAGAAATATAAGTTTCTACGAAGTTATAGAATGCGCATGCGCACTAGCTCCATCTGCTGTAGATCTGCTACTGGCAGTCATCGGATGTGACGTCACCAGTGAGAGAGGTTGACAAGTCGGACCTTTCGATAGAACACCGGCCGTTTAAGTATAATGGCCGGCCGGGAGGCGATTAAATCAGACAGATAATTCAGTGTACATTATCTACTATGAAACATGGAAATTTGTTTGACAAATGTGGCCAGTCATTGATACTACAGTCAGCCAACCAGAAAACCAGATGTGTGTCATATTTGGCTGCATACATCTCAATCAGACAGATATATGAATGGAACCTCAGTTCAAACCTTTAGATAGCATTAGAGACAGTAAAAAAAAAATTAAAACTAGAACAGTTTTGGTTTTATTTTACTATATTTTTATCAAAGGTTATACATTTTCATTTTTGTATACTTTCTTTTTTTAATATTTTCTTTACAAATAAATCATGACACAGGATTCCCGAAGTACTATGAATTCTCTGAGCTTCTAAAGTTAGTAATATTCAGTCAGTTTCAGCTGGATTTGTTCTGTATTGTTGAAGACGTTTCTGAGCTTAAACCAAGCTACTTCTTCGATTCTATGTCACGGTGATGACAGGAACATATCCCAGGAAAATTTTAAGAAGAAAATGTAGTATAAGCTTTTCATTCAGAATCACTCCAGTTGACACTTCTAAAAACCCTGAGCTTGATACCCATTGAGCTTCATAAAAAAACAGGCCTTTTTTTTTTAATCAAGCTGTTAAGGATCACCTACTAAATATATAAAATGAGCTGGGAGCCAACCAAGCAACTGCATAGTTGATGGAAATGGAAATATGAATCTATTCTCTATGAATATACTGTACAGTATAAGCTATTTTTAAATGTGTTTTTTTTTTCATTCTGAACAAAATAAAGAAAGAAAAATCCCTTTATATTCCCTAAATACCTTGTCAAGTATGTTTTTGCTATCAAACAGCACAAGGTGGTTGTAAAAACAATTTTAGGTCTATAAAATCGCAAACAATTTCAGAATTGTGTTTTAAAATGGACCTTATTAACCCTTTCGCTGTCAAGGACGTACGGCATACGGAGCTACAAAAGTGCTTCCAGCTGGCCAGCTCAGTATGCCGTACGTCCTTGGCATTTACAGTTCTACTATAAGCTGATGGTCGCTTTAGCGACAG
>NW_017307839.1:13225-41117 GCF_000935625.1 Nanorana parkeri
TGAGCGAACGCCGGTATATGTTCGCTCACTTCCCGATCTACTGAGCCGACCTGTGACAGTCTCATTGTAACAGGTCGGCTAGAACTATGAGGTGAGTGAAAAGCACTCACCTCATAGTTCTCCTTTAAAGGAAGTATAGCTTGGGAGATGCCTTTAAGCTGTATATGGTGTTACAGAACAGGACGATTCCCATGGACAGCATCAGTGACACTATATTCTGGCATCCCATATTTTGCATGCATTGATTGATTGATTGATTTATTTTTTACTTTCTCTTCTTACTCCTCCATGTGCAGTGCAGCCACTTGCCTGCATCCAGTGGCGTAACAATCGCCGTGACAGCCAGCAGCTGCGGCAGAAGAGGCCGGCGTTAGCATTGAAGGAGGAGGCGGGGCTCGCCTAAGAGCAACCCCGCCTCCTCTTACATCACTGGTCAACGACCCAAGAGCAGACGGGGCCCGTCGATAGAAGAGGAGGCAGGGCCCGGGACGGAAGAGGAGGCGGGGCCTGGTGACCATGGAGGCGGACAGCTCTGACAGGTAAGAGGTGTGCAGCCCATCTGAGACCCTGCAGAGCCCACTATAGAGAGTTTATGTTGGGCTCTGCAGCGTCACTCTCAGGTGGGCTGTTTGGTATATCAGGTGGGCTCTGCAAGTGGCATAACTAGCAATCACGAGGGCCCCATACGAAATTTTGCTATGGGGCCCTGTGATTTCTAGTTACACCCCTGTCTGCATCCATTTCCTCCTCCTCCATGGGTACATAGCAGCCACTTCTTTTAACTGCTGATAATGGGCCATTTTCCTCTTGGTCCTCTATCTCCTCCAATACTGCCATACCACTGTTTTCATTTAAAAACATTCCTTTTTTCCTTCATTTCTCTCTTCCTCTTCAAAGACATGTAGCAGCCTTTTTTTTAACAGTGCTACTTGCATTTCTAGTGCTGCTTATGTGCTCCTCCTCCTGGAACACTTCAGTTAATCACACAGAGTTGAAAAGCAGATCAATGAAGATATTTGTCATATTGAAGTCATTAAATCAAAGTGCTGAATTCAAAAAGTATATTGTACAGGCCTTTATAAACCATAAGGGCCAGGAAGTAGTATTGGTAGTCGGTTGATATAGAAGTGAATAGCTGCATTAGTTTCTTGTGTTTGCCAGCTGCAAACAAGTGGGTTTTGCTGCAAACACAACCTCAACATGAACCCAGATCTCACCCCTATTGAACATAATTATTCACCTTATATAGCTTTACATACTTTTATAGAGACTCACACTTAGGCCAGTTTATTATGACCACCTGACGTTTGTAGGCAAATTAGCTATAATTAGCTATAATTTTGCGCTGAAGTTGCTAGAGGGCCAGACCATTATAAATAGGGAAGCAGGTTGCTTACCACGACAGTAAAAGTGATTTTTTCTGAAGATATGGGCAAACAACGCGATTTAACAGCCTTTGAACGTGGGATGATTGTTGGCGCTCAAGCTATGGAGTGAGTATCAGCAAAACAGCAGAATTCATTAAATGTTCAAGAGCAGCTGTTGTTAAAGTGTTTAAAGACTGGACTGTCAGCCGAAAATCTGGGTCTGAACGTGCGAATTGTGGCCGTCAGCAACTAGTCAATGTTAGGGCAGAACGGAGAGTGGCAAGACTGGTACAAGACAACAGAAGGGCAACAGTGCAGTGACAGATTCCTCGCATCACCTTTCAACATCTCGTGGCCTAACAAAGTACTTTTTTGTTCATGTCAACACAATTTATTTTTGTAACTACACACTACATCTTTTATCATGGCAGATTTCCAGTGCTTTTGACCGAAACATATTTTCCTTTACATTAGATTATTGGGTACTTTAAAAGTCTTTGATGAATGGGGTCATACACTGTAAAATATCCTTCATCCTTATAATTGCAGGAATTCTAGCTCAGTGCCTAGGGTAATGTGAAGAAATTACAAAAAATTTATTGTAGTAAGTTTCTTTAATTTAATGCTTTGCAATATAGGGATTTACATTGATTTACATTGGAGTCTTGTCAAGGGTCATTCATAAGTTATTATAAATGAAACAATCATAACTTCTTTGTGGATAGTTATTAAGTTATTGGGTGATTAACAATTGCAAACATTTGACTTTTTGATGATCACACACCAACAGAAAGCCTCTCCCATGTTCTCAAGACAACATTAGCATACAGCGCAATCTTTAATTTTCTCAGGTTATTACACTCAAATATTTATATATTCCTTCCTCTACATAGATGTCACTCCAAGAGTGAGGTAGTATTTGTGTCCTGTTTTTACTGAGATACCATTATTATTTTATTCTTGCTGTTGCTGCCAATGAAGTGTTCTGAATTTTGGTATTTGTATGTTGGATAATATCCTCCATTCACTGGATTCCGATACTGTACTATATGCAAATAGGTATATAAACCTTGACTTTTATATTTATTATATGTTACATATTTTTATAAGTAATACTTTTTGTATTTATTACTTTTATATCAGCATTTGTCTTGTAGTCTTCATGAAGGGGGAGTTTGTGTGGCCGACAAAATGTGTTGGCTGTTTTTCTGCTTCTAAAACAATATTATCATAAAAAGATTTTTACACATGGAGAATAATAAATATATATATATATAAAACATGCACTAGAAAATGAGTGAAGAGGTGTGATCATGCCAAAAGGACCCCTTTGCCAATTCTCTTCTATGGTGGCAGATGGAAAAAAAATCTGCTTTGCAAACAAATTGGAGGGCTGAATTATGTCCAGTCATAGGTTATTAATGTAGGACTCTGTCAACTTTTATTTGCTGGGGCATCTGTCTGCCAGGCTTCTGAGACACACTACATTCTTGTAAATAATCAGCTGCTAATTTCTATGTAATATTGGCTACAATAAGTTGATTCTATTCATTAAGACCCCTTCACTCTTATCGTTTTTATCACTTACCAAAGGCCTAATAAAAGAAACATCTGGAAGCCCCTAAAACATGTTAGCTGTTGTCATGTGAGGAAATGAAGGATAGTGTGGCGCTCTATTTTTTCTACTTTTCAGGTTTTGTATTGCTGCCTGTGTCCTTGTTTGGGTGATTTACTCGCACAATAAGTATGCCAGAAGATTGTGTGCTTATTCCTGGATATTCTTGGAACTGGCATATATTCAGACTCCAGTGCATAACGATAGAAGAGTGATGGCAGAAAAGACCAAGTGGTCCACCAAGTCTGCCCCTTTGAAGCTTATCAGCTTTTATATAATGCCAGAGAGAAGAGTGAGAAAATTCCCATGTAGGCTGTGCTGCTGAATCCTGGCCAATCCTGTTTTCTTTTTTCTTTCAACAGATATTATTTTTTAAGTGATTATTGGAATAATGGCTAAGATTGGTATTCACCATCATAATTATTATTCATCAATAATGAAGTGCAGATGTACTGTCTATTACTTCACTGATGTAGGTAACGCAAAAAGCCAAATGCAATCAGAACAATGTAGATATGAATGATATTGATGTTTTTCAGCAATAAGCATTTTAAAAAAAGAATGGTGGTCATTTTTCTATGGGTAAAGCGCTGTATTATGAGGTAGTTATCACTAAATTCCTTGTTCACACTTGCTCAACAAACTTTTTCTATTCCTTTTTACTATCCCTTTTTCTAGGCTGGACAAACTATAGTGATGGTCTGTAAACACATTGGGATATTAGTTTTCAGATGTATAACTTATAAATTATGACATATGCCCTCAGAGACATCCATGGTTACAGGCCCAGTCTGGGTCTACTGTTAACTGAAAGAAAGCTAAACATTTTCCTTTTAATTTTCGCAATGCTTGACCAAATACATGTACTGGCTCCTGTGCAGAGAAAATTTACATTTTGAAAGCACATATCTGAGCAAAAGAACAAAAACAACCCCAATGTCTCCTGCAACACTTGCTCCAACAGATAGACAGATACTCCCACTGACCACAGACACCAAGATCTTAAATAACTGTAGTATCCAAATAAAAAATCTTAACTGGTATGAAATGCTTTATATAATACTTTCTAAACAAGTTTCTTTCTAAACACTTTCTGAACAAAGGTCCAGTTAACTGTTTTTCAGACTTTAGGGTGGCCAGACTATGGCCAGTGGGGGAAAAGGCCCAGCGTCAGTGGTCAGTGGAAATTACAATTCCTCTAGCTTCGTGTAAGTTGGAGTAAAAATAACTTAGTGTCTGTGGTCAGTGGGAGAAGGAATACTGCTCCATCCTTGCTGTCAGTGGAAGCAAAAGTACCCTATGTTTGGTAAGAGTGGGAGGAATAATATCCTACCCTTGGTTTCATTGGAAAGAACAGTGCCCCAAACTTGATGTCAGTGGGAATAATAGCGCCCCATTGTTGGTGTCAGCGGGAGGAATAGTCTGCCATCATTGGTGTTAGGAGGAGGAATAGTGTCCCAACGTTGGGGTTAGTGGGAGAAGTCCACTGCACCACCCACACCCCACCCTCCAAAAAAGCATAAAAAAACTAGGAAGAGATGGGGCTTTAAAGGTGTAGTCAGTGAAAAAGTATTGGAGTCATTAGAGAAGCATGACAGCTAGACAACAATCATCTCATTACAGGTTTCTTTAATTAATATCTTCAGATGCTGCTGCCTGTGCTCAGCATATTGTAAAAGAACTGGCATCTCATTTGTAATTTACACTGCCCATATGGGTTCAGGATGTTGCAACTATGTATTTGAACCCATTTTATTTTTAACAACAGCCGGGACGCTGTTTCCGACTGGCTTAAGGTGAGACTGAGCTTTTTATCCTTTCAAGAAATGCAGCTGATTAGAACGGATATAATGGGAGAAAAAGTGTTTAACCAATTGTATTCATCCCCAAGCAACACAAAAACTGTGGTGAGGTATACCAAAAGGATTGATACTCTCAATCAGTGGATTCCTAGGCAAAAGTTAGCTATACTTTCATAACTTTTTAATCACATAATTCACACCAAAATCACAAGTCAACAGAGGTTCTGTTGACTTGCAGTTTCAACCTCCGTTGACTTGAGTTTCGTTACATTTCTTTCATTTTTTTTTCTCTTTTTTGCCAATCTTTATTTTAGTTAAAATGTCCTAAATGGACAAACGTCTGAGTTTTTTTTGTTTTTTGTTTTACTTCTGTTGGTTTTAAATTATTTTTGTTCTAGCACATTATGTTGTGCTGAAAAAAATGTAGAGCATGCTCTACTTTTTTTACATCACACAGCAACGAAATGGAACGGATCACAGTGGTGTTGTCAGGGATACCATGCACGGGTGTCCCCACACCGCGTACAGGTATCTCTACGGTAGGACCAAATATGTGACCACACCAGGCAATGCTTTTAAGGACACAGTTTATTCAAGACAGCGAAAACTAGTATCCACAAGCAAATAATATTAATCAACTAAATGCAAAAAGGTAACAGGGCACGTAAACCTGGGGAGCAAAGTAACACAAGGGGAGCCAAGGAACGAAGGTCAAGGAACAAGAAGGCAACAGGACTCAGGCGACAGCATACAGGACTGGGACAGGATGCAGGACAGGACTCAGGTAATGGCGACAATACTGAGGCAAAATCCACACTGCAGGGAGGGATTAAATATCCTCCCGGGTAGCACTAGGTAGTGATTAATCGCCGACAGCTGGGAGACACCCGCAGGTGAGCACTGGACTTGCAGGTTCCAGCACCACCCGGTGGTGGTCTGGTACTGACAGCTCCTGGCTGCATGGAGACACCTGCAGGTGAGCGCAGGAACTGCAGGACCTGGTTCCAGCACCACCTGGAGGTGCTATGGTACCTGACAGGTGTGAACATACCCATTCATTTATCGATGCCTTTGCGTTAGCATCCATTGAAAAATGGATCACAACGCAATGGATCTGCTGTGAATAGGGCCTAAGTGTATGGTAGAAAATAATTTTTTGTGCCCTAAACATGGTCATAGCACGAGTATTAGACTCTACTGATCTTGCAACAAACTCTGCCTACGGCTAGTTTCGCAGACAAACTCTATATATTTTAGTAATTAGAAACTAATAAAACAATATGGAAAGGTTCAGGATTTATTTTATTCTGCAGGGAGAACATTAGAAATTTGTTGCAAATGATAAAGATATGAGGATTCACTGAACACTTCATATGAAGTCAAATTACAGAATTACAGGGTAAATCCTAATGTCCTGATCTTCTGATTCTAATAGATGCAATACTCTAGTCAGAAACATAGAACATAGAACATACAGAGACTAAGACAGGAATAGGAGGCCAGGAGGTCACCCTAAAAACATTAAGCATCAGAAAAACCTGGGCTTATAGTAATATCACAATAGGGTGGATGACTATCCCACATGTGAATTGTTAAAACAAACAGTGCCAGTCAACTGGAGATTTTGCCAAGATTTTAGAATTTTGGGTCTAAGTGCCAAGCACAACACCACTCTAGTTGCTGCAACATATAAATAAAAAACCCTTCTCCTACATGCAGTGGTGTATTTTGGTTTGGGGCTGCCCTAGGCAAGCCGAAACTCAGGCGCGCCCGGCCCCCCTAAATTTGCCCCACCCCTTACTGTTTTAAGACTTTCTGTGTAACCTGTCAGTCGCTGGATACAGCACACACGCTGTATCCAGCTTTAGACATATTCCGCTATTAGCTTAGCAGGAAAGCTGGGGTCTCAGGTGGGCTTTGCAAGATCTGTGGTGGGAACTACGGGGTCTATGGTGGGCTGTGCAGTGTCTTAGGCTGCAGAGCCCACTATAGACCCAGCAGAGCCCACCATAGACTCCACCAGTGCTTGACCTTATGGGTGGTCACACATTCCACCGCCAAAAAACTGGGCGAGATTACGTTAAAATGTGTGACCACGTGACAGGTCACACATTCTAAGGTACAGCCACACATCCCCCACCCTATCCTGCATCAACAGATCGGGCCCACATTACAGATTCTCCCTCCCTCACTCACTTCCTTCCTTTCTTCACGGTCCCGACAGGCGATTAAGGGAACCAACTTCCTCCGCCCCCTTCTTGCCGCCTCCTCCTCCCATGTAGCCCGATCAAAGCTGCGGGGACCCGTCCTGGACCCGCCTCCTCCTCGCCGTCTTGGACATGTCCCCTTCTACTGACGTCCCTTGTTGCGGCTGCCTCCTGCTCACCGTCCCCCGCTGCCTCCAGCTCACGTCCCTTGCTGCCACCTGTTCACCGTCCCCCGCTGCCTCCGGCTCACCATCCGCTCGCTGCATCCTCCTGGCCGACTCCTCCTGGTCTCCGATTGCCCTGTTACTTCATGAGGCTGCCGGGCTGCGGCATCTTCGCCGCTCCTCTGGGGAGTGCCGCCCAAGGCAAACGCCTTGTTTGCCTCGCGGCAAATACGTCCCTGCCTACATGTAACAGTATTTGGAGTGGGATCTCCAAAATCATTAAATGGTTCAACTGCAGGCAGATCTCAAATTTTTGCCATCCTTGTGTCCAATAAGTAGAATCTGTGGCTAAACCATATATATCAGGTTATTTGCTTTTTTTGTCCAAGCAAGACTTTACTGAACCATACTTTGCACATCCTGTAAAAATTCATGCAAATGAAACAATCTGTGATGCTTAGGGCCCATTCACACTGATGCATTATGGCAACACGCAGTAGAATGTATGTTTTAGCACACGTTACCACATTGTATGGTAACACATGATCTGGGTTCTAGTGCACTGTACTGTCATTGATTTAGAATGGCACCTCAATGTACAGCTATAGTACTGGGCAAAGCAACTGTGCTGAAGCACACTACAACTAACATGACATGATTGATTAATGCAGCACATCCTTACACAAAGTAACACATTGCAAGGCATAGTGTGAATGGGTCCTTGCAGTTTAGCACATTGCTAACAAGAATAACTACAGGCAGGGCTGATATTAATGTATATAACATTATTCTGCCAGTTTCCTATATATACTGTACATATATCATTTTCAGAGACACCCTATTGATACAGTGCATCATTTAATACAAAAAAAGAACATACAGACTAAAACCATCTTGGACATTAAACTACAAAGAGAAAATGTCGACACAAGAAAAAACAATACATGATTGGGAAATGATCAAAGGAAAATTACAGAAATATGACATTGTATTTGTTATGTTGTTGCTGCAGTTATTATAGTGGCCATAAAATCAAAGCTTCCAGTTTAAAAATTATATTTGGATGTAAGTGTTCTTGTGAATAAATGCTTTTAGACAGATCTCCTAGTAGGGAAAAACATATTTATGAGAACCTCTACATATTTCAAACAAACTGTAAAATTGTATGCGCTAGCTGCAAAACAATTGACAGCATTCAGTTGTTTCTTCTACATCTGGTATTCTATTGTATGAGATGCGTGAGAGAGAAACTTTGTAACCCTATAAAGGAGTAAAATACAATATATTGGAGCCACAAAGATTTAAAAACAGAAATTCAGACAGCTTCTTTTAAAAGGCTTACATTTATACATAAGACTTGCACTGTCCTTGCCAGTACATTAGCATTTTCACTGTTGTCACAGCGGTGTAATAAAAGGAGTTATTGCTGTGGCAGTATTACTAGGCACCAAGGGACCTACCTTTGACCACCAAGTTGCTCCTTTCTCCTGTTCTACTCTAATACTCACTCAAACATAACCTGTACGAAAGAAGTCCAGGTTCCCTAACCATAGCAACATCAAAGAAAAAGGATTGCGGTCTTCATGTTGCCATATCTGGCGCATTTAGGAAATGTCCCATCATATCTCAAATGTGCTTACAAAGATAGCACTACTATGACAACCTTCAGAGTTGCAGTAGAATACCCAGGGATAAAGAAAGTAAAGCCAACAAGGATGATCAAACAGTAACACCACGAGATGGCATAAAAGTCCCACAAAATGTAGCCACGGTGATATCAAAGCCATGGAGCATTTAAGCGCTCAAGGCTTAAAGTATATGTTAACCCCATTGACTAAAATCTCATATAAGCTTTAACATGTTATTGCTAGTTCAAAAGTAATTTTCAATATTTTGAAATAACAATTAATAATAAAATATTACAATATTAAAATTATTATAAAAATTGGGGATCCTGCCATGAAGGTCCTTGTTCAGGCACTTTTTATTATAGGATGACAACACTGGCTTATGCTCCAGATGTACTCATGCATCATCACCATGACACTTGGTTTATGATGGAGACTACAAGTGGCTGTTTCAACACACGTTGCACGATATGGCCCACTGCTGTCAACATCTGAAAATCCACCCTAAGGAAAGCCATGCAGTCATCACACATTATGGACATTTCTGTTTCAACAAAATATACTTTCAGATATGGGATATAAGTTGCTTGCAGCCTGCATGTTCACCAAACTGGATGCCCTGGAGCAGATTGCCAAGCCCACAATATAAAGATGGCAGAGCATTGACTTCTGAGCTATCTTCCCCTTTGACATAACTCGCCACTATCGACACCACAAAAGTCTTAGGAACTAAGTTTCTGAATAGTCATAATGTATGACATGCTGGTCTCAGGCTGTCCATTTACAATTTTGTAGAATGTAGGGGTCTTGCAGGTTCAGTGATAGCTTTTAAATATTTCGGTGGAATTGGACAAGTTAATAAGTAAACTTGACAGACCCTTTCACTGCATAGCCTTAAATATTCGGTCTCCCTGTATCTATCTCTCTTTTATGTAGGTTTTGCTTAATACAAAATTTATAGCAGAGTCTCTTATCAAATAGAGCTTATCGGCTAGGCTGGGGGTTCCAGTGGCCCTATAATACTACCTTTGACGCCCCTTTTGCAGACAAGTAAATAAATTTTGCCTCCAGACACAGCTCTTGGTACAGCTGGTGAATATCCCTACGACACCTCTCCAATGATCTAATCCACTGTTAAAAGGTTTCTAAACCCTCCATATTTTTTTTGCATATATATACTGCTATTAAGCAGTAGATGTATGAAAAAAAGTAAAAAAAAAAACGCTTTAAACGCGGTTTAAACTTACCCCGTCTTCGCCGCGCACTCCCGTCCGAAAAACTGAAACTGCTCGGGCGACCGCAAAGCATCTTGGGGCAGGCACATTGCGCAGTTCGTCCGGGAGACGAGAAGAGACACAAGGTAAGTCTATGGGCGCGTGCACCCGCATGCAGACACCGTGGGATAGGAAGTGCCAGCAAGGACAGAGGAGTCAGCGCTGGATCAGACACCTGCAGCAGCGCTGGAGAGAAGGCTGAAAAGGACAGGAAAGAAGAGGAAGATCGGATTAAGAGACATCATTTAAGGTAAGTGCTTTTATTAACATTGGGGGGAATGGAAAAAATGTGACTTTAATGTCACTTTAAGCAATAAAAAATTAGATTTCTTTCTCATTTCCTTTACTGATAAGTAAAAATAAAATACATTTTACATCCATTGCTTCAAAAAAATGACTTTGTCCCTTTAAAATATGTTATTAATCAAGGAAAACTCAACCGTAGTAAAAATAAAAATCATATAACATACTGTATGTAACTGTTTTCTAAGGCATTTTATAATTTTCGGGAAACTTTTGTGTTTTTGTGTTCTTTATTTAATATGCTTAAGACTAAAAATTATTTTTATCCTGTTAATTATGATTTATTATATAGAAATTTACCACCTGAATCCAGCATCATGTAATCATGTCAGCTTTCTACCTTTACTTAGGGGGTTATTCACAAAGGAGCCGAAGGATATAGCCATAGCTTTGACTAATCCTTTTGCTCACTTCGGCTGCCAGAGCCCTTCGGTTCAGCCAAATGAAAGGCACCCCAAACGCACCATTAAAAATATTACATTAACTTAAAAAAAACATTTTTGTTTTACATTTTCACACACTTGTTAGCCTAAAATAAAGGACAAAAGAGTGGCATTTTTATTTCTGCAGTGTATTAAAAAGTCCAATAGGGCCTTAAAAAATATTTTTCAAATTGTGGTCACAAAAGGGTTAATATCTTTAAAAGTTAATTTTTTTCATCTAAATTTCCAGCCAGCTGTCATTTTCTAAAACTTCAAAAAATTCACACACATTTCTTGCTTGTATAATTGTCTCACTGTCCTTCTATCCTTTTAGGATACAGGGAATGATCATGTGGTTATTGTGGGTAAATGTTCCCACGCAGCACCTTCAAATTGACTAAAATATATCTGACCTGAAACTGTTTTGTTTCTTTACAAATCAGAACTTTCATTTCATGATAAATAATGACTTACTCAACATGAGAGAAAATACTGCAATTGGTGGCATGTCAACTAGTAAGAGACTCATTGTAAATTGTCCTTTCCTCCTTTATGTAGACTTGTAATTTGTGAGTTTCAGCAAAAAAATATTTGTTTTCACAGTGTCATTTTAATAAAATCCACAAACTATTAAAAAGGGCATTTATTTAATTTGTAAGTAACCTTACCATGCTTTGTATCACGTACATCATTTTACTATTATAATAAATGGAACAAAATAAATTGTATACTTTTTACCTAGAGTAATAATAGCTACTTTAGCTGCTAAAGCAACAGGGAGTTTGTGTACAAGCCTGCACTGCTGCCAACAGAAGACATATGTCAGTGGCAGAAAAAGGGTTAAAGGTAAATAAACATGTACTTCATTGGTCTCTATTGTCTCACACAAAAGATGGTGCATCCCTTTATAAATTTATATATTTTACTCTACAGTAAGACTCTATTCACAAATGGGGCCAATCACAAGAGTCTCACATATTGCTGTTCGCAGGCCGTTTGCATGCAATCGCATGCAAACGATTGCTCACAACACATGCGATTACATGCGAACAGCTGTAGGCAATGGCAGTTCTGAAAAACCCTTAATATTTATAGCATCACAAGTACTATAATCTGTGTTGAAATAATTAAAATCACTTAAAATGCACCTACACAAAAAAACTAAATAAAAAAACCTAATTACAGATGTGAATTATCTTTATAATTGTAAATATGAACTGTGTCATGTATGTAAACATATATTTCTTTATTAGGATGAAAGAAAATATCGAAACACAATACAGTGATAAAGTGGAATAGTATGACTCATTCCAAGCTAATAAAATATTTGCACAATTTTAGTTATATAAATTCATCACTAAAAAATAGCCAGTTTAAGTATATGTCTATAATGTTTATTTTGCCCCATTGGAAGCATTGTACATGCAGATTTTTATTTTTGTAATTAGCTCAATTTCTCTTAGAAAGCGATATGTATTATGTTTTTTTTGTCTACATCTGTTATCTTATCCCCTAGATGTTTTCTCTTCTCCACCAACTGCATCTGGGCAGGAGACAAAAGACATGGAACAGGTATGATTTTATTGTACTGTGGGCCCCAGTCTGTAATCAATGTATGGGCATCCACCAGTTTAATTAAATCATGCATAAAGGTCAATGTCTGTGTACACAGGTTTGTGATATATTTCTTCTTATGTAGCAGTAAACTCTTTGCAAATTTCCCATATGGTGCTGGTAGATAATATGCTTCCAGGTACTGAGAGTGTGCATACATATTGTGGGGAATTTATCAAAACTGGAGCAGACAAAATCTGGAGCAGCTGTGCATGGCAACCAATCAGTATCTCTTTTCAGTTTGTTCAGTTAAGATTTGAAAATGAAAGAGAGAAGCTGATTGGTTGCCATGCACAGTTGCTCCAGATTTTGTCTGCTCCAGTTTGAATAAATTCCCTTCATTTGTGTTTGAAATAACCTTTTCTGGGAGCAATACACAGGCTTTCATTGCTGATCACCTTACAAAAAAAGTCTACTTGCAAACTTGCAGACTTGCAAAGCTAAAATTGACTGCAGTGAAGTGCAGAAGTGGTTAGCATCATGGAGTCCAGGGCCATCCGTTGCCTATCAACCACTGACCTTTCACATCGCCAATGATAGGCACTATTTTATTACTAGGAGTGGAATTTACGATGTGGCCAATATTCTCCCTTCTTCCTAGCAGAAAAGTTGGACTGCATGACACTTCCTTAGGTCCAATGAAAACAACTGTAGGAACCCAAATGGGGTGCGAAATGAGTAAAGATTGAGGAAAGATGCAGTCCATGTTGAGGCCTAGTACATGGAAGTCATCAAACAAACAATTGTTAGTTGTTCAACAGGCAGAGTGACCTGTCAAGCTACATTCTAATGACAGCAGAATAAAATTGCATTTCAGAAGACAAGTAGAGTCATTGGGGATTATTAACTAAAGACAAATAAGCTGTTCACTTTGCAAGGGCATTTTCCCTTCAGCTTAGTGAATGAAGTAAACCTGTTCTGACTTCCATTATCCAATCCTGTTTGTGCAAAATACAGTTTTTATGCTTGCTCGTGATTGGGTAGCTGTCAGGGATACCGGCACAGGTGACCCCACACCTGCGCAGGTACCTACACAGTCAGACCAAACACTTATGACCACACCGGACAGGGCAGAATGTATTATATACAGCAAAACTAAAGAACATCCAAAAGCAAACATAAATAAGTAACATCAACCAGACCACAAGCAGGTAATGGAAACAGGAGGACAAGCAGGTAATGGCAACAGGAGGAAAGGCAGGTAATGGCAACAAGAGGACAAGCAGGTAATGGCAACAGGAGGAAAGGCAGGTAATGGCAACAAGAGGTATCTAGGACTGCAAATGGGTAACCGGGCTCGGGACACAAACAGGGTACAGGACTGGTAACAGGACTCTGGACGGAAAGCAGGGTTCACCGGAACTGGGGACTCAGGGTGCAAGTTTCAGGAAACGATACTGAGCCATCATCCTGACTGCAGGGAGGGTTTAAATATCCTCCCAGGAAGTACCAGGTGATGGCTAAGTACTGGCAGCTGGAAAACACCCGCAGGTGAGCACTGGAGCTGCAGGTCTCAGCTCGTGCGCCACCTAGAGGCGCTCTGGATCCTAACAGTAGCCTTCAAAAATGTTATTTTCACCACAGTTGCTAAGCTAAGGGAAAATTCCCATGCAAAGTGAACATCCTATTTACTATTTCAACCCCTTTAATACTATGGTAGATGAAAAATGAATACCAGAAGACAAACCAAGTAGAAAGATACCAAGGAGCGAATTATTACACGGTCTCCAGAGCAATGACAAGGCATGTGAACAAGCATGCCTATTAGACGTGTGTAGGGCAAAATAATTAGTTTTGGTTTGTTTCATTTTCTTTTGGATGTTTTATTATTTTGTTTTTTGGGATTCGGGTCTAAAAGTCAATTAGTTTCAGCATTCAGATTCGGACAAATCCGAAATTTTTGTTAATTTCAGATGAGTTAATAATGATAATTATGTTGCAGAAAATTGACATTAAATGTTTATTTTTTATTTTTAACTTTTGACAGTCCATAGAAACAATAATTTAAAAAAAACAGTGTGTAGTTCCCCCCCGCAATTCATATCAAACCCATTAGGTCTAGTAGGAATCTTAGTGAGAACCCCAACACCCCCAAAAAAATAAAACATCTGTGGTTCCCCCTAAAATCCCTTACCAGACCCATGATCTGAGCAGCAGCCCGGCAGAACAGGAAAGGGGAGGGGGACACGCGTGCACCCCCTGCAACATACCAGGCCACATGCCTCAACATGGGGAAGGTGCTTTGCCAGGGGGAATCGATCATGGAATCCTGGCACCTGCAGACCCGATTTAAACTAAATAACCGCCGCTCACCCCCTGACGGAATGTGCACATCAGGCAGTGAATGAACAGGAATCACCAGCAATCAGTGGAAGATATTCAAGCTATAAAGTCCATTTAATCGGACAAATCAGGACGTTTTGGGGCCACGCAGGGGCCCTTCATCAGGGCAACAATGTAACACCAGGTGTTACATTGTTGTCCTGATGAAGGGTCCCTATTAGCATGATAAAGTCCAATTAATCGGACAAATCATGACGTTTTGGGGCCACACAGGGACCCTTCATCAGGGCAACAATGTAACACCAGGTGTTACATTGTTGCCCTGATGAAGGGTCCCTGCGTGGCCCCGAAACGTCATGTTTTGTCTGATTAAATGGACTTTATCGTTTGAATATTTTTCATTGAGTGCTGGTGAATCCTGTTCATTCACTGCCTGATGTGCACATTCCGTCAGGGGGTGAGCGGCGGTTATTTATTGTTGCCCTGGTGAGCGGTGTTACATTGTTGCCCTGATGAAGGGCCCCTGCGTGGCCCCAATACATCATGATTTGTCCGATTAAATGGACTTTATCGTTTGAATATGTTCCACTGATTGCTGGTGATTCCTGTTCATTTGCTGTTTGATGTGCAAGACGCCATCCGTGAGTATCACTGCAAGCACCATTATTGTGAATCGGGCCGTAGACGCTGTGAGGAGTGCAGGGGACATATTGGACTACATCAGGCAGTGGACGTGAAATAAGCAAAGCCTGCTATTGGCTATTTTAAATTGAAATAGCCAATAGCAGGCTGGCTATTGCTTTGCCCAATGCCTTCTGTCAATAAGCAAAGCAGCGCACCTGAGAGAGAACTTTCAGGTCCGCTCCTCAGCGGATTGGCAGATGGCAGTGGGTGGAGCAATAGCCATCCTGCTATTAGCTATTGCAATTTGAAATAGCCAATAGCAGGATGGCTGTTGCTCCCGCATAGGAGCAGACCTGAGAGAGAAAGTTCTCTCTCAGGTCCGCGCCTCTGTGTTTGACATCAGGCAGTGGGTGGGTGCAATAACCAGCCTGCTATTGGCTATTTCAATTTGAAATCTTGCCCACTACCCAATGTAAACATTCCGTCGGGTGGCGAGTGGTTTTTTTTTTTATGGGGTTGCCAGACAACGTGATCTACACTGGATTCACACTGTGGGGCTTTTTTTGTTTTTGTGTTTAATAAAGGAATTGTCAAAAACTGTGTTGTGTTTTTTTCTCTAATAAAGGACCTTTTCTACAATGTGGTGTGTTTATATGGTATTTTACTGTAACAACTACCCCACTTTCATGAGGGGGGCGGGATTTGAGTGCCCCCTTAATGAAAGGGGGCATCCAGTTGCTTTAAGCCCCCCTGCTCGCAGATCCCCACAACCACCGGGCCGGGTTTGTAGGGAAGATGCCCTTGTCCTCATAGACATGGGGACAACGTGCTTTTCCAGGGGGGTCCCCCCATGGCAAAGCACTCTCCCCATGTTGAGGGCATGTGGTCTGGTATGGTGCAAGTCTGCTCTCCCAGGCTGCTGCTCAGATCGAGGGTCTGGTAAAGGATTTAAGGGTGACCCCATGCTTTTTTTTTTCTTGGTGTTGGAGTCCCCCCTAAAATTCCTACCAGACTGGGTAGGTATGAATTAGGGAGGAGTTGCACAGTGTTTTTGTTTTATTGTTTCTGTGGTCTTTCAACATCTAAAACATTTTCTGCATTCTGTAACAGCTCTCTGCTACTTTATAGACATCCGGGATGCTCCTGAATGTCAATGAAGAGGTGGACAGCTGTTGCAGAATAACACACAGCTCTCTGGTCCTTTGTTCCATTCCGAATGACATTCGGGAAACATTTCAGATGCATTCAAATTTCATTATCAAAAACATTTGGATTAGTTATTTCTGTCATTCGGAAAGTTGGATGTATCCGAATGTCCGATATGCAGAAATTCATATGAATGTCAATTCGGAACAAAACGAATTGCACATGTGTAATGCCTATAGCAAGTGCTCATTGATATAATTTCCTGGTTTCTTTTATATTGCTCACAGCCATTACATGCTCTCCTTCCATATCTACGAGATAAAGGCGAGCAAACTGTTATTTTTTACTTGTAAGGTATCTTTAACTGTGAGCATATGTCACACCTTAGATCTATAAATGAAGTATATAGTAAATACAATGAAACAATACTGTTATATTGTATTTAGTCAATGACACCATGACATAACCTCTATGTAATGCCCCTATAAATTACCACTTCCATCACAAAGAAAAATATGCTTGAAAACAAGAGGTATACTCCTTATTCAGTATTCAAATGTCTGAAAATGTGCCTGCAAAATTGAGGTGGGGCTTCTTGTTTCTATTCAAAGGTTTGGGAAATCTGAGCCATCAAACAAATATGTAAACCACATTTTTTGGCCATGACTCTGTACAGAGCGTGTCACAGTTCTGTTTGACAGAATTTCCATTTTAAATACACAAAGGTTGTAAAAAGGGATGTGTGATAAGCTAGATACATGTATAAATTTGAAGTAATTGTAGTATGTTTTCATTCTTAAGGGATGAGCATAATCCTCGCTATGTTACATATGCTGACAGCACTTGTTATGGAAATGTGAAGCACTTGACTCCTTTCTTCATAGATGACACTTAAATAAAACCACTTTTATAATGGGAGATGTCTGAACATTTCTAATAAACACTTTAGCCAAAGTGCATGTTTGTATCACAGTTGAAGAATACTCCGACACGTTAGTCAAAGACTTACAGGAAGCATTCTTATGTCAAAGACAGCGAAGAGTTTCACACTCCAGGGATATCTATTTTGTCACATAACCAGGTTTTTAATATAACTTTTCATTCAAAATGGCAATTTGTTTTTACGTATGTATGTGAATTAATGAGCTTACAATTGAAGTCCAGGAAATACTTTTTTGGTTTCGGATGGAGATTGAAAAGGGTCATGTTTTATTGTAATTTGTGAAATAATTATGTAATTCACTTAATACTGTAAAAATTCTAAATACACTGAACTAAATTAATGTGAAAACACAAATCCGTATTAAAACCACATTAGAAATGAAAGATAATCTATAGTATGTAGCTCTTTAAAGTCCAGCAATATAAAATGCCATAAAAACATATATTGTACATAGTAAGAGTATATTCATGTAATGGTATTTTAAGCAATCAGTATAAATTGTGCATTGGAGCCAGCAGATGTACTTTACTGAGCTCTCAAAAAATGGGTTACAGAGCACCACCTAAATGTCAACATAAATCTATGGTAACAGTTTTCCAGGCCTGGATAAATAAAGAGTAAGACCATACTACAATTTTTACCTCTCCTTGAGAAAATGCTGCTCCAGTATACCCTTCTTCCTGACCACATGACTGCTTATGCATTGTTTCCCCCTCATATGCTCAGTATGATGTGTCAAAGTGTGGGTCAGATTCTCTTTAAAAAAGCAGGAGGGTTTATACGAGTCATGCAAACTGATGTTGAAAATACTTAGTAAGGGCAGGAGATTTCATTATTTCATTTCATTTGAGTCTTTAAAATGAACAGAGGCTTGCATGGGGCATTTCACGAGCAAATCAGCTTCCCCGCATATGTGCTTTTCCCTTCTCTCGGACCTCCTGAAGACCAGGAGGTCCCCGTCCGGCAACCACACCTACTAGACAGGTCTTGACACACCTCCTGGTGTAGAGACCTCTGCCTGCCAATTATTCTCACAAGCGATATATATATGGCTGACAGAAATGCAAAGTGATGTTCTGCCGAAGACGAGATTCACTCTACCTCTTTCGCCTAATCTTCCTAATGATTGATGTACGCTACCACTGTGTCATTGTCCAACTAGATCCAGACTGGTCAGGATATATATTGTACATGTATACATTGGATAAAACATGAATGTCTATAGACATAACAATGGATGTAAGAAAGAGAAGGAAAGTGTAAGGAAAGAAAACATATTCTGTATTAAGGTGGTTCCACTCTATGGAGGGGCAGCACTTAGACAGCAGTGTTGTCAACCTGTGGAGAAGGTATTGTAAGATGCTTTTTTCCTTTGTTTTTACTTGGTGATCCCGCCATCAAGTCTGTTTTTTATTCTTTATAAACATGAGACGTATACAAAAATACATGGAATGAGAGGAGATGAAAATATAGCAAGGACAATAAAAAAGTATAGGTAGTTGTATGGTAGTAAAAACAATACTAAAAACCTGTGACACAAAAAGCATATTAGCAGAAGGCAATGGTTGACCAGTACCTAAGTAGATTTAAAAAAACCATTAGGGATTCCAAAACTACCAATGTGTAGAGGGAAGAAAATTATCTGACTGGTTGTATGGTCTCACATGAGTATTTTGCAGATAAGAGAAAAAAAAGCCTACAAAAGTTTAGTAGGAAATTAAAAAGAAGGAGCACATAAATGCAAGAGAGAGAAAGAAAAGCAAGGGTGGAGAGAAAAGAAAGGGGAAAATAATGTTCTGGGGCAGGGGGAAACACATTTTTCCAGAGACCCAGAATGTAGGCCACATTAAGATAGTGAATTGTTAATGATTTCTTGTATTGGGATTTAAGGAGGAATCAAGGAGGTGCAAGAGACACACAGCCGGGTTGCAGCTGAAGTCAGTGGCTGTAAGCTTGAGAATAATTTGGGCGACCTTTGCCCAAAAGCTTTCGATCTCTTGACACTTCCAGAAGATGTGCTGGAGTGACCCCAGAGTTCCCCCCCATTCACAATGCCAGCATTTACTCTTGATGCCCTGATAAATGCATGAGAGGACCTTTGGGGTTTTGTAACATCTCGTTAACAGTTTATTTCCTGATATTTGTTTAAGATTGAGAGCAAAATATATTATATGGTCCCATTGTGTTGGAGAAAAGGTGAGATTAATATTGAGATGCTATTTCTGAACAAAAAAGATCTCGGATAGTTCAAGGCTTGCTAGGAGAAGCTGATAGATAGAGTACCTTTCAAGGGGCTGGACTGGGAGAAAAGTTTCTCATAGGATGTGGGTAGGTCAGTCTGCATTCTGGTAAAGAATGGAAAAATAGAAAGCGCTGAGTATTTCTCCAGAAATCTGCCCCATTTGAAAGAGGAAGTGAAGTGCTCTAAATTTTTCCCGTTTTATCCAAGATTTGAAAATTATTTTCTTGCAGCCAAGTAGGAATTGTGGATGGCCTATAATTGGTGTCCGGGGGCGATGGGTAAGATGTTGTTCCCATCATCTAGGAGATCCTATCAAAAGGTTCGCAAAGTGGAGTAGATCAGTGGAAAGTGGTAGGCCCTGGATAGCACAGCTCTCCCCGCTGAAGGTGCTCCCAACACTGGAAATGGAAGCAGGCTATGCTCCAATTTAATCCAAAGTTTTGAGTCTTGGTGATAGCACCAGTCTAGTCTGTGGAAAAGATGCACCACAGCATGATACAGAATGGGGTCATGAAACCCAATATCTCTCTTAGTTTTAGGTAGGCTCATAGTGTTAACTGCAATGCACAGAGTCCCTCCTGCCACAATAAAACTTATAAATTCCGCTCGCATCTGTTCAACAAACTTTGAGGTATCGAGACTGGAAGAATCTGTATTAAATTAAAGAGTTTAGGTAGGTGTTTTTAACGCATTAAATCTGCCTAAACCACAGTTTTGATTAGATTGAAGATCTTTTTGCAGCTTACGTGGAAAAGCGGTAGGTTGTAGAGGTAGGTTGTAGACTGTCAACCACATCCAGTTGAACAGTAACATTCAATGTTTCTGACTTTTGTAGGTTAGCATAATAATTAGACAGGGAATTATAAGTCCTCAATTCCTGGAGAAGTGTTGGAAGAGGTGTCCTAAGCTAGGTCATGTAAAAACAGCAAGTTGTCAGCAGTGACTCATAGGGGTTGATTTACTAACCTTATAAACACGCCACGAACAAGTAAACACCTCTGTAGTGTGTTCCCTCCCAGCATGATCTATTGGTGGAATCTAGACACCTTTGTAGTGTGTACACACCCAGCAGGTGTGTTGTGCAAAGCCCTGCATGAATTGCAAGGTGATGTTGTGTAAATTAGCTCTACATTGTGTTGCTTGCGTTGATGAATGCAGGAATGTAAATGCATGAGCTAACCATTTTTGTCTAAACTGTGAAGCAGCATTATATATGCATCATGTGCATGATTTTTCCATATATGGCATTAGTGGAAATATGCTTTTAGAGACTTTTTGGTTGATAAATACGTTTTGCTGTGTAAAAATCACACGCACCTGGTGCCTGCATGTGTTTAGGTTAGTAAATCACCCCCATAAGGTCACTCATAAAAAGTGACTTTACGAGTAGTGTTACTGATAGTTAGAACATGGATATCCAGGTTAGACCTGATTGCGTGAAGAAAAGATTCAAGCGTGATAATATAAATAAGTGGGGAGGAAGGGCAGCCCCAGTAAGTCCATTTTTGTTTTTGGGCTTAAATATGCTTTAAGCTTGACTAAAAGGGCTGCTTATTTATAGATTCTGTTTGGAGTTACACACCAACCAAAATATAAAAAGGGAACACCATCATTCCTGCACTATTTCATTTTTCACCCTTATGTAATTTTTCATCAAGGCTATACTTTACTAGAGCCATCCCCCAAAATGTATGACCTGGGAACACAGCATTTTGGCTGCTCATCTGTAGTAGAGCCTCACTATAGTGTATATCCTTGGAAGGAGTGCAGGTAATGTGTCTGACTTTTTTTTCCAAGCTCTAGGGCATTCTATCAGTTCCAAGCGCTATCCTCCTGCTCTTAGTTCCTGTCTGCAACCTTACTTCCCCCAGCAGATTTCTCAGAATCCTGCACATCTATCAGCCCTCTCCACTGTCAGCTAGAAGATACACGTTCCCTAATGTTACACGCCAAACCAGAAAGAACTCTGCAAAGATGTCAGTTTGCTCTAGGTGTGCACAATGATATGTTAAAAAGACATTTACAAATACAGCACTTTTAGAATAGCTGCATTCTACCTGCTAAGCTATGAGCCCTCCCATGAGTCAGGAAAAGTCTCCATAAATGTCCTTGTCATTACAACCTTTTATTATTCCTTTTCTGCATGTACAATGAATGTAACCTTTAACTAATGATTAACAACAGAGCTTTGAAACGACAAGAAGTTTCCTAGTTTGTGTCTCCTGCTCTAGATTTACACAGTAGCATGGCTGTATAGCACATAACGCTTGGAATATATTACGTATGAAAATAAATCCTGCCATTTGTGACAGATCTTTTTCCCTTTTGAAGTTAGGATGTCATAATTAATGTGACAAAGAATGTACTTAGGTATTGGTGTTACAGTGATGAAGGCATAATTCCATTCATGACATTGTAAATACAAGTAGCGCTCAGAACATAACCAGGACATAAAATATTATCATCTGATCAATTTTTTTGCTTTGGACTGAACTTACACAGAACACAAAGAGGCCCCGAAGCCATGACACGAAGGAAGAACATCAGGTCACATGAGAAGCATTCAAAAATATTCCTTCTAAATAAAAAGTAAAATGTATCTTTAGCGGGCCTCACGGTGGTTTAACACTAGTTTTTTCTTGCAGCAATGGCGTTCTTGGTTTGCATGTTCTCCTTGTATTTGCATGGGTTTTCTCTGGGTACTCGGTTTACACAAATGCATGGTAAGTCATATGATTATTGTCTAATAATTAATTAATATATTAGCATGTGTGTGTGCAGGTCAAAAAAATCCCAACTGCAGCCTCTATGTCCCTTTTAACACTTAATTGAGATGCTAATGCGGCTGGTATGCATTTTTAGGCACGGAGCCACAGAAAACAAAGCTTAGCAGTGCACCAAGAATTGCAATGTGGTCATGGTAGTAGGGATGAGATGGGACGCCTCCTTCTTTCTGTACAATTTGCTTTGTATACTTAAAGGGAAACTCCAGTTTTGTTTAAAATAAATATAGCAAAGAAAATAGCTACACACGCCATTTTGTAATTTAATGTTATTAAAAATTACCTTTCCATTTCAATCAGCAGCAGCTGCAATTTAATGCAATATGGCAACCTGGAGGCTTAGATACAGGTAAAATTTTAGGCATCCTCTGCAAAAGGAATTTGTTTGGTGAGATACTCCCTGTGACTTGTCTACTACAGGGATACAGACACTGCAGATTTCCTCATTAAAATGCTGACATTTGATCAGATAAGAACACAGTAAACCAAACAGCAATTTCTTCATAACAGAAAAAGGTAGGAATCGACAACAAAGTTTGGTGAAATCCTTTCAACTTACATATATCACCTTGAGGGGATTGCTCTTCTTTTCTGAACAAAAGTGGAGCTACACTTAAAAGTAAAGCTGTAGCAAGCTTGAAAAGACACCGTCACCAAGTACAGCATTCAAGACACATTAAAATAATGTAGAGATTTAGTTACCCAGTGCACTTCTTAATGCTCATTTTTTTGTCAGGTTCCTTCCAGAGTGCCGTATTCTTGGAGTGTTTTGTGTTAAATTATTTGCCAGCCTTTGTTGGATTAGCAAGTGTGCTTTGGGGATCAATGTTGGTTGGCACAACCCACCAGGTTGTGATTGGAGAGTTGTTAAATATGAAAACTGTAAAATATCTGTTGCAAAACTTCTAGAAGGGTCCTTGCAAGTTTTATATCGTATCTGGAAGCCTAGATACTGTGCTGAGTATTAAGGCCTCATCCATCCTGGTCCTAGTGAGGGAGAAGAGAACTAGATAAGTTGTTAGAGAAAGACCCTATTCTCACACACTGCCAGAGGATTCTAAAATTAGCAGAACTAATTTAGAAAGAAGGTTGCTGCCTTTACCAGTGCCCCAATTAATTGGTATTATTGTGTGCACCACACTGAACATGGACCAGAGAAAGCAATTGGGAGAGTCTGAGGAGACCAGAAAGAAAAGTATAGACTAGCATTTCAGAAGTAAAGGCTATAAGACCATCTGTAAATAGCTTTATTTTTCCATTACCACACTTGCAAATATTTATGAATTTAGTCATCTTCCATGGATGTGGCCACAAGAGGAAAGTTGACTCCAAATTAACCAGAAGGAGAGTGCAAATGGTAGAAGTAGAGTCAAGGAAAAATTTCAAAAGAGATATAACCTGAACTCTAAGGTCAAGGTACATCAGTGAATGATCGCACCATCACTTTCTGAGTGACAGTTGGCTCAAAGGAAGACCCAGGAGGATTCTAGTGTTAAGAGAATAACATAGAGACTGAACTATGCTAACATTCCTATTGACAAGCCACAATGATGCTTCTTGAAGAAATCCTTCACAGCAAATGAGACAAAACTGGAGCTTTCGGGATAGTCACATCAGACCTATGTTCACAGACATAAGAATAGAACTTTCAAAGAAAAGAATACTTTCTGTAAAATATAGAGGAGGCTCAGTTATGTTTTGGGGCAGCTTTGTTGAATTTGTCATGGGGTGCCTTGTGTCTGTACAGGAAACAATGAAATCTCAACTACTAAGGAATTCTGGAGTGAAACATGCTGCACAGTGTCAGAAAGCTCTGTCTCAGTCACAGGCCATAGATCATCCAACAGGATAATGACCTGTTTTTTAAAACTGTTAAAAATATCCACAAATGGTTAGGAACAAAACATGTCTTCTCTGAAGTGGCCTTCTATGAATCCTGATCTGAATCCTATCGAGCATTTATAGATAGAGCTGAAACATGCAGTTTGGAGAAGGCACACTTTGAACCTGAGACAGCTGGAGCAGTTTACTCAAGAAGAGTGGCCCAGACTACCTGTTGGCAGGTATAGAAGTCTCATTTAGAGCTACAGAAAAAAAAATGTTTGCAGTTATGTTATCTAAACACTCTTATTTAGGTAAAGTGACAAAGGCCTATAAATATCTGATGAATTTATGGAGGCAATCATATTAAAGAAAAGGGTTATTATCTGCACGCTGTTACACGCTCTCTTTTGCCAAATATATACAAATTATTAGGCATGTATATTCCATTATTTATTTCTCTAAAATGTATCAGTCTTAAATTTGCTTCCAATGTTTGATGCATTGTGTTAAGTTACAGATATCAGAGGTTAGTGAGGAAAGCAGGGACAAAAGAAGCAGCATATTGGATGTGAGAGAAACAAGTACGTTCCTGGAGTGCAATGGGTATGGTGGGTGGAGCAGCTGAAAGAAGTTCTCTACTCAGAGCTTCACAATTTTATCAAAGTCTTTGAAGCAAGTGTCTGTGTTATGTTAAAGTGGGAAGTTGTGGCTTTCTGCGTTACATAGCACTACTTTTAGCTTTCCCTGCCAGCTGTGGTCTGCTAAATTAAAGTCAAGCAATTTCAAACTTGAGGCTGAATGTGATTGGCTTCCACGAGGCAAAACAGACAGTCATCATTTAGTGAAAAATAAACCCAGTCAACGTGCAGAATCCACTTCAAAACAGATGCCACCAAGCAAAACCTGACTTTCTTATAAAGGCCATTTGTAAAAAAAATTATTAGAATGATAAAATTCCCAGGACTGCTATATACACTTGCAAACAGCAAACCAAAAAGCACACACTTTTCCCTCGTTTTATTGGAAAACATTACTAGAGCATAACATTTCACATAACTTAGATGCATGAATAAAATTATGCACAATAATGTGTTTTTTTTAATTATATTTACAGAATGCATCTTTAAAAGACAGATTTTCAAACATTTACAGTTTTAAATCTTTATTGTTTTAAAACTCTACATGTTTTTGCAATACAATATTTTGTTACTTAAGTATGGTTAATGTACAATGAAGTTCTTTTGTCTGAAACTCAATCAATAAAATACAGTTGTATCAACAGAATTTACTGAACATAATAAAAGGTTTCTCTATGGCTGGGTTTTGTTTCAGCATTTATACCATTTAGTGCTGTATACATTCTTTCCTTCAGAACAGCCCATAAATAAATCATTTAATCAAAAGTGCATTGAAAAGCTGCGACCAGCCAGTAAAATTATTTTTTTATCTGCATTTTTTTTCCTTTTTCATATTAACAAGCCATATTTAAGTAAAGAGACATAGGCCTATAGATATCTTACTTCTTTATGGAGGCAAACTTATATTAAAGAAAATGGTGATTATCTGCATGCCATAATACACTCTCCTCTGTTGCCAAATTTGTACAGATTATTATGGTTGTGTTGAAGAGTGCCGATAGTGCGAATAAATGTGTTTCACTTTAGAGACAAATGCTGGTAATAATGGTAACTAACATTTAACATCTAGGTACAAGCTAATTTATATTGAACAGGCAGAAAAGTATGGTAAAAACATGATGCATTATCATATGTTGCTTGGAAAAAAAATGAATTTCCCTTGGTCCACATTTCTAAGTACTTTTGGTGAAAAAAATGGGACAAATATGCAGAATCCTCAGATGAAATGTACATTTCTACAACATAACCCTTAGAAAAATTATATAACACCAGTGAGGACTGCTACTCTGATCTTAGTAGAAAAAGGTGGCCAGGTGTTTGGGCTGAGTACTGTCCAGGAAGCCAGAAGAAAAACTTGACAGTAGTGGTAGAGGGCAGTTAGACTTTCTTATTCCATGGCACTGCTTTCACTCGATAGAATTTTGTCCCCAGTGGAACTTTAAACCGGTTTTGAGCCTACACAAAAAACAGAAAAAGTTGTAACTATAATTCTTTACAAGCAGGAAATTCATAGTAGGCAAAATAATAATTTATACCAGGCATAGCAAATATGATATATTTATCTTAACTATGCTCCCCACTGCAAGAGCCTCAAAAACCACCCGGTACTTCTAGGCATAGAGAAACGTGGCACTGCCCATTGGCTAATTATCAGTCCTGACGATTGTCATGTGGAGGTGAGAGGGGAAACGTTTTTAGCCCTTTCTAAGTTTAAGTTTCTCAGGGTAACAAAACATACACAGGAGTTTAAGGCTCTGGCAGTGATGGAGCATGGCAAAAGTAGTACAGCATGCTTACTCTGCCTGCTATAAAATAAACCTTTTACACCTCCTGCTGGTCTGTCACTCATCTTCTTGAGTGCCAGCCACCATTTTAAAACAGCGTTGGGATAATGGATATTTTGTCCCAGCAAAGATCCTATAGGTTGGACTTGATGGACTAATGTCTTTATTCAACCTCAAATACTATGTAACTATGTAACATCTCAAAACAGTGGGTGGTTTCAGAGGCATCCGGGAGCCCATGCTGGCATGTAGGCTGAAAACGTCAGCTGTCTCTCACAGCTGGGGTCCAGCGTTAAGCCTAGAAGCTGATCATTTCAAGCTTCTGATGCTTTCACAGAATGTAGATGCAAATATAAAACAGAATTCTTCCGCATTCTGTTTACCATTGGAGTGTAGTGATGTCACTGCACTTCCTCTGAGTATGGAGGCGAGGACAGAGCTGTTACTACTCTGTCCAGAGTCCCTGCAGCAAAATTTCCCTGCTATAGGGATCTATTGCAGGCTAATTGCACTATTAGAAGTGATCTGCTGCTTTACAGCTACATGGAAGACCAGGTCCAAAACACCCCATGAAGAAAAATAGAGTACAATCAAAATATGAAAAAATACAAAATAAAAATAAATATTTCCTAAAACTATATAAAAATATTTTTTCACCAAATTAATCCCCAGGACTCAACAATGACATTGGATATTCTGGGTGACATTTGTTTTCATTGAGCAAGTAGAAGATGGTCAGATAAGTGACTGCAATGTCATTTGGATTTTTCCCAATGGCAAACCTGTGAAAAAAGTGGCCGTTGTGCTAGTTCGAGTCCTTGTCAAACCGACTTAATCTTTTCTTACTGTTAAAACAAAAGGGAACAGAGCGCCACCTCCGTGTGTAAAATCGTTTATTACAATAAATAAAACAAGGGATAAAAGTACTCACAAACAAACGTTTTCATCAGGCTTTAACAACAAACCCCCTTTAACAAGCAAGCCCCCTTCCTCAGCCCCTGAAACGCGTCAATCTTGGCTGACTGCGGTCGGTGGACGGTGATGTGACCGGATACTACCGTGTTACATAGTCGGGGGGATACCATGTTGGGTCAACAGACAGTGTGGCCTCTCGTTTGTTGGTAAAGCCTGATGAAAACGTTTGTTTGTGAGTACTTTTATCCCTTGTTTTATTTATTGTAATAAACGATTTTACACACGGAGGTGGCGCTCTGTTCCCTTTTGTTTTC
>NW_017307839.1:43726-48107 GCF_000935625.1 Nanorana parkeri
AAAAGGGAACAGAGCGCCACCTCCGTGTGTAAAATCGTTTATTACAATAAATAAAACAAGGGATAAAAGTACTCACAAACAAACGTTTTCATCAGGCTTTAACAACAAACCCCCTTTAACAAGCAAGCCCCCTTCCTCAGCCCCTGAAACGCGTCAATCTTGGCTGACTGCGGTCGGTGGACGGTGATGTGACCGGATACTACCGTGTTACATAGTCGGGGGGATACCATGTTGGGTCAACAGACAGTGTGGCCTCTCGTTTGTTGGTAAAGCCTGATGAAAACGTTTGTTTGTGAGTACTTTTATCCCTTGTTTTATTTATTGTAATAAACGATTTTACACACGGAGGTGGCGCTCTGTTCCCTTTTGTTTTCTATGTTCGTGGTGGAAGCCCCAGAGCCTTGGATGAGCAGCCCCTCAAGTCTGTGTAAAAAAACTGTGATAAACTGTTGAAAACTTTGAGTGAGCAACAGCAAGTGGATTGTCCAGCTGGCAGCCATTAGCGCCAAGAGCTAAAGAAAACTTTTTTTCTTACTGTTATGCTAGCATTTTAGTCAAAGTTTTTTTCCTCCCTACGTAAGGCAGAATGTAGGTTGAAGGAGAATAAAGGCCTCCTAAAGTAAGACGCATACAGTAAGTTTACTGTGAGCTTTACCAATTCATTATGTTAACATGCACAACTTATGTAAATGTTGCGTTAAACAATAAAGGCAAAATCATTTTTGAATTTATTATCTATTCCCAATAAAAACCAAGGACATACAAATATATGTATTCAAATTTGCTACCCAACTTAATCCCTATCTGTCCTAAAAAAAATGATGTATATGTTAGAACTATAAAACCTAAAAAATCTAACGTGTGAAACGCAGACATCATCAAAACTAAAAAAGAAATTGCTTTGGGGTTCAGGAAGAGAAAGGCCTGGGGACTCAAGTGGTTTACAAAAACAACAAAGCCGCTAACAGGTAAAAAGTGAAGGTGCCTATGGTCACAATGGCTGAATGCCAAGATGTTGTAAACGTGTAGCACTTCAGCACTTTGTAAAGATGTTGTGATGTAGATGTCCATCCCCACAAGTGCTTGCAAATACTTGCAGCTTCCATTGCCCTCTAGTATGCCTGAAGCCTGGCCTTTTCTGAACAAGTACAACTCCAATACTACTGAGTAATGTCATTGCTTTATAAATCTCTTCTGCAAAACAGCAGGGAGCTTTTAAAAGGCGAGTTCACTTTCCCACAAAATGTGAGAAAATGAACTTACTGACAGCACTCACCACCTCTCCCAGCCCCTGCTGTACATACCTGTGTGATCCCCTGCCAGTCACCGTAGGGTGCATACACAAAGTTCCACGATACGTAACATGATCAATTCTTGCAAATGGCGAGCTCTAACTGGTCAGCAGGATCACATGACCACACTGACTAATAAGAAGCACTTCTAAGCTGGGCACCAGGTCCTGGAAGTAAGAAGCACTACTCATTGGCCAGTGTGACCAATTGGCGCTCGCCATATGTGATCATTATGTTCATTACATACTGCAGGGGTGTGACCGCACACCAGCTGATGGGGACAACACAGGTATGTGCAGTGGAGGCCCGGAGAGGTGGCGGGTGGTGTTAATATGTTCATTTTCTTACATTCTGTGAGAGAGTAAACTTACCCTTTAGCTGTGCAGTTTCTGCCGCTTGTCTGTCCTCCTAGTCTAAAAGCTTGCTCAGTCTACAGAATTGTAACCTCCACTGCTTGCAATGGGTTTAATTTATAAAAAAATTACAGTATAGAAAAAGAAATAAATAGTCTCCTTACCTTTTTGGCTTGGCAATATTCTTTTTCCATCACTTTTCCAAGAACCCAGGGTCTTCTAGATGATCCAGAAGCTATAGCAAGACAAGTAGTAAAAAACAGATTTAGTTACTATAAAATAGCTTAATTCTGTACTCGGTCTATCTTGTGCTCAAATTACAACAACCATAGTTTTTCATTAAAACACACAGTCCTACCAAAACAGTTTTAGCTTTGAGCAGATGCTGGGAAACATCATTACCCACTGGCTCATTGTGCCCCCAGAACCTTTGGCATCAGTATATCACCATCTGCATTTACAGAAAAACTGACCTATCACAGCCATTTTGAGGTTATCTCCAGAGTAGACACTGCTTGGGTTGCCAAAGAACAAGAAGACCCATCAGAGATTCGACACTTAACTGTTTGGGTGGCAAACGTGCTGGTTCATCGGCACTGGATGCAACATGGCTGGAACTGCTGATGGCAAACAACAGCTTACACATGTGGGGAAGTGGCTGGCATAATATGATAGAAAGCTAAAGTAAAGTAATAAGAACTTTGCCAAGCAACATCCTGACAACTGTTGGTAAGCACACTAGGCCATCAACTATCATTAAATGAAGGCCTAAACAAGTTTCTTGCTTCAGAGTGGTAGTTAAATCTAAATTGTTAAATGTAAAAAGAGAACTGCAAATCATAGTTATATATAGAATCCAGGCAGTCTATATACAGTTAACTCCACATTATCTGGCATTCGAGCAACCAGCACGGACAAGAAAACATCAAGGATATTATGTCCTTGTTTTTTTTTTGCTTTTCCTTGATAAAAATGGGGAGACTAAATATTTTTGTTGCTAATGAAATTTTTTGTTTACATTTTGCGGTCGGCAACATAATGTAAATAATGGGTTTCAATAACCAGCCTGCTATTGGCTATTTCAAATTGCAATAGCCGGCTGGCTTTTGTGCCCAGCCACTGAGCAGAGGAACAGACCTGAGAGAGAACTTTCTCTCTCAGGTCCATTCCTTTGCTCAGTGGGTGGGATTTCAATAGCCAGCCTGCTATTGGCTATTGCCATTTGAAATAGCCTATAGCAGGCTGGCTATTGAAACCCTGCCCAAGCAGAGGAGCAGACCTGAGAGAGAAAGTTCTCTCTCAGGTCCGTTCCTCTGCTCAGTGGGTGGGCACAATAGCCAGCTTGCTATTGCAATTTGAAATAGCCAATAGCAGGCTGGCTATTGCTCCCAGCTGCTGATATTCACCTGTTGGCTGTGGAAGCTAGCCGGCAGGAGAATAGGGCCACCGGAGGGAAGGGGGGTGGGGCGCCACAGGGTGGTTGCTTGAGAGTTACAATTAAGTACCGTTAAGTATAATTCTCTTCCATTACCTGCAACAGAAAAGGCTTTGCATTAGGTATTAGTGATGGCTACCTAGCTCAGAGGGTTTCACCAACACTGATGATATAAGATTGTTTATCCTACAACTTCAGGGAAATGCAAATGTCCATTGACAGAAGCTTAATTCTTGAAACTAATTAAAAAGGTAGATACTTTATAGTAATAACTTCCACTACAGAGTAAACGTAAGCTTCCCATTTGTTTGTAATGTCTTTGTAAGACATAACAAGAGGCTGTGAGTGCCCCGAGGAGAGTTATGTCATGATGACTTGACTCTTCAATTAAAATCAATCCCTGTTCAAACAAAAAATCTCTTAATATATTTTAAAGATAGCTTAACCATTGCCTGAGTTAGCCCCTGTTGATTAATGTTATTTATTCTACCTGGGGTTTAACATAAACTGTGATGGTTAATGTCCCATGATAAATACACGTGTGTGTTTTTATAGTCTAAATATTAGCTTCAATCTCCTGTCTGGGCAGTTAAAATGTTTGAGAATTGGCCAACCAGTATGCACTGCTAATACTATACCCCTGGAAAATCAACAAGCAATACATCTCTTCTGCAAGAGTCATATTCTCTGCCTCATTGTGAGAACTGTTTGACATTCCCTGGTGTGTAACATGATTAACGCCTCATGGGGCATTGTGTACCTTTGAAACTTCTTAATACTTGGAGAGAAGTCCAACATTTAAACACACGGCTAGGCCGAGAGGAATATATATCAGAATAAGATGAAATAGAATACCATAAAGTCTTGAGAAATGCCAAGAGCCAATTTTAAGCTAAAAAAAAAAACAACAGCTCCGGCACGCAGCAAAATTGTGGTAAAATCACGGCAAAAATGCAATGCATTGCATTCCAGATCTGGTATGGGAAATGGTGTGATTCCAGCCTAAGTGTTATGAAAGGACATCTTCTAAAATGTTTAATTGTAAAATAAAAAATATATATATAAACACATGGTTTGCAAAGTTATACTATTTAAAAATAAACGACCAAACCCCGTTGTAGTTTTCCAATAATCAAAAGTTGGCCCATAGGACTCATGTACATGGGCCTAACTAAATGCTCACATCTGCGTTAGAACTTGCTGCCAGAAACTGTGAGAAAGATCCATCTTAAAAAAAGTGTGGAACTGTGCATAAAATACTTGCACTTCTGGATTGCCTTGAACTTGCTTCCCGCCCTCCC
>NW_017307839.1:48136-63210 GCF_000935625.1 Nanorana parkeri
TTTAAAAGAAAAAAAAAAAAAAAAAAAAAACATGTCAGCTGTTCACTGAAAAGAAGAGGAAGACAGGAACCCTTAATGACCTAGCATTGCACAGTAACCCATAGCGATGCATTAATAATCATCTATAATTGTTGATAAATAAATTAATACATTCTTGAATTACACTTGCATAATACTTAGTATTAATCCATATAAATTAACTATATTTAATGTAATGTCCACTTTAAGAGACTTGTACTGCTATAACAATCAGAGCACTACAGAAATTACAATGTTTCCTAATAAAAATAGGGGCGCTGCCATTGCTCATATAGTTGCCTGGCTGTTATACTGGCCATCTTGCTTTATTATTTGTCATTGACCCAGAAGAAGTATACACATCAGACAATTCAAGGGGAAAGTCAGAAGTCTGGATCTAGTTCATGGCTCAAATTACTTTTGGGATTGAATAGCCTCTATGTTTCTCTCACAAAAGGTTTTTTGTTTTCCAGAAGTTTGAGTAACATTGTTTGATCTCTCAGCAAGGACTAAAAATTATAGGAGCTGTTCCAACACTGGTAAGTGTGACACTCTGTCTTCACTCTTTAGTATATGTGTAGCGCATCCCCTAAGGTGCAGCATACAGTAGTGTAATGGGTCTCCCTGTATTTACTCAATAATGGATCCACAGCACACCCAAAGAGTGAAAATACCTTGGTCCTATGGTTAGTTGCTATGGGTTACCACAGCTCAGTAATTTCCATGTCTAGGGGTATTTATATTCACTTCACTCATTAGCACTTACCACCCTCTGTGTCCAGACTGTAGATGTGATGCTGAGAAACTTTATTGATGAACTTCAGGGAGAGAGGATGAGGGTCAGGGTCATCCAGGCTGATGTAGACTCCTGTAAGTGACAGGGTGTAGTAGCTGTCTTCATTCACAGCATTAAGAACACCTGGCACAGCAACACTTGATGTAGAAGTCACCAATCAGTCTAGTGACCACTGGGCCGCAGACGTAAGCCTCAGTGTAAGCACATGGCTAGTCCCCAGGCATCAGGACTAGCCATCTCAGACTGTCCATAGCAGCCTCCCCACAGGCAGGGCCCAGGGAAGGAAGAGAGAGCTAACATGGTCCACCCCAAGTATGTATCTCCTCTCCCATCATGCATCACTGACCATTAACCTCCCGGTGATCGGCTGGGGAGACCTACTCACAGTAATCTCTTATTGGTTGCTCTGCTCTGTGACCAGGGTACACCCAGCAGCAGACAGATGCAAACAATGACAGACTGATTAGGGGAAACCAGATGAGCATAGACTACAAATCAGCATCAGTCTGATTACAATCTGACAATATCTAAATTTAACCCCTTCATGACTGAGCTTGTTTTTAGTTTCTGTTCGTAAGCACTCCTGCTTACAGGCTGCTACATATGTATAATCTGTATTTTCTTCAGAGGTCAGGAGGTTTTGCACATTATCAACAGAACAAACTATTTTTTGCATGCCAGCAGCTTTTTGTTCTTGTGAGATTAATCCACGTCAATTGAAATTATTCTGGCTAATTCCAGTTTAAGAATAGAAACATATTTAAAACATGAAAAACAGGAAAACAAGGCTTTCCTTTGTTCACTGGTTTTCATTACCAATTACAAGGCCCGCATCTGTTTATTTCTGTGAGAAGTGAGAAATATTTTTCACTAATTGCCATGTACAAATACATGTGCAGAAACCTTACATGAGGCCTTTTAATTATTCCATTGTATACAATATGTCCCTAAGCATATGACAGGACATGTTACATGAGATAACAGAGTAGAGCACGGCAAAAGTATACATAACAAGAAAAAATAAAAATCATACATATTCCACCTTTTCCAATTACCTAATCTTCATGTTCTATGCCAATATAGCAAGATCGGTCACTCTACAGAAATTGTATAACGTCACGTTGATTGCATGACAATTAGACTACATGAATGGGTACCTTTGGACTAATGTAAAATGAGTATAAAGGAAATGAAGATCTAGATGTTGAAAATCAATTAAAACAAATACTTGCATCTTTTTGTGACTGAAAGAAACATCACACAATCTGTTGCAGAACACTTTATTCCACTTTGTCAGTGAATATAAATCTATTGGGGATGCTAAAGAGACTAACCACCCACCCGTCCACCGTACGCTGAAAGACGGCCGGATGGGAGTCTCCTGGATGTGGCTGGGCGTCTTTAGACACCCTTTGTGCCCGCTCGTGCGCGCCAGGGGGTGCGCTCGAGCGGGAAACCGCCAGGATTTTAAACGGCCAGCGATGGCCGTTTACATACAAGTGGTCCGGCGTCTGAAAAGACGCCCGATCGCTTGTATGAAGCAAGTCAGTGTGACCCCCCCTCTTACCTCTTCTCGCCGTCACCGCGATCCTGGGCGTCATCCATCCCGGGCGATGCGGCGGCTCTGTGCACTGAGAACGGAGGGAGTTCAGTACAGATCTCCCTCCGCTCTCCTCCTGGTCTCTGAATGCAGGAAGTGATGTATGTTACATCACTTCTGCATTCCCCTGTCACTCTCTGGTACAGAAACCGGAGAGAAGCTGATGAAGCACGTGTGCTTCATCAGCTTCTCTGGGGGGTCCCTAGGTGACATTAGGGGTCTTAGAGACCCCTGATGTCTCCATAAAGGGGACCTGTCACTGCAATTTTTTATTACATAGGAAACTTCTTAGCACCCTATGCGATAACAATAAAGTTACGTGTAAAAAAAAAAGAAGTAAAAAACAAAATTGCTCACAAAATAAATAAAATTTACACACACACAAATAAAAAAAAAACACAAAAGTTTAATAAAGTCCTCCACCCCCACGTAGATGCGAAAAATGTGTTAGGTGTGCCTACACGCAAAAACGACGATTGCACACAATACGCCGCACATGTTACATATCGCCGCGAACGTCGCAGTGAGAGCAATAATTTTAGGGCCATCAATCACTGATAACACTAAACTGATGAGCGCTAAAATCTTTTAAAGCAACGCCCATGGCCAATTTTGGCTATGATAGTTTTTTTGCGATTTCGCGGGCGTGCGCAATTTTAAGGCTTGACATGTTTGGTGTCTATTTACCCGATGTGACCCCGCCTTTTATATTTTACCAAAAAATTGGGTACAAATAAATGTTTCCTAAAATAATAAAGGGAAAACCGTTTAAAAAAAAAAAAAAAACATTCGGTACTTTTTTGTTATATAGTAAAAAATAAAAACCCCTAGTGGTGATTAAATACCACCAAAAGAAAGCTCTACCTGTCGCCAAAAAATGGTATCAAATTTGTTTCAGTACAGCGTTGCATGACGGAATAAACGTCAGTTGAAGTACCGCAGCGCTGAATACTGAAAAATGGCCTGGACAGGAAGGGGGTCTACACACCCCGGCAGCAAGTGGTTAATACCTGTTCAGGCTCTTTACATTAAAATCAACCATTCTTAAAAAATGTTCAAGAAGGCTTTTTACATAGCCTTCACATTCACAGGGTTATTTGCAAAAGGGTGAAGAGTTTGCAGAAGACAGGAGAAGTGAACAATCTAGGACAACAGAGCTGAACTGGAAAGGGAGCTGAATTGAAGAATATTTCCAAATCGGCTATGATGTCCTAGATTGTTCACTTTTCCTGTCTTCTCCAAACTCTTCACCCTTTTGTGAATAACCCTGCTAGTTGTGGTATTACTCCACCAGGTTGGTTCCTTTGAGTTTGCATAAATTTGAGGGAGCAGTCAGTCCATGACCACCAGAAGATTCCATAGTGTAATATAAAGACATTGTCTTACAGTGAGATCTCCCATCATTCAACACAGCCTCTGAAGTACAGAGATTATTACCATATTCCTTCAGATTGGCAGGCTTCTGAAATAAGTGACAAATGGGCTAGAGGGGAAAGACTGAGCTTTAATAACTTCTTTAAACATAAACATTTTATACTATCTACAGACAGGATATTTTTGCAGTTTTATAGCTGCACTATTTACTTATTTTCATTGCAAGCTATAGTAACTGTTTATGTCATTATGAGCCTCTAACCTCTAAAAATAAAGATATTCCTCCAAGAGTGTGAACATGAATGGCTGGGCCATCTCACAATGGTTCATATTACCTGAGAATGAAAAACAAAATAGTCTGTTCTTTTATAAAGTGAAGCCAGAATCAGAGGCTTCATTCTGCACAAGACAACTGCAAGAAGTCACATATAAAATAGGACATGATGTATGAAACACAAAAGATAATGCCCGCTGGGGAAACATAATACCAAATATTTATTGCATGGCTGACACTTACCGTACTCACCTGGTTTAAGGTCTAATGCAGTCAATGACTCTGAATGCAAGAAATACAATGTCGGGCTGACTGTAAACAGGACGTAATTGTCATGACGTTCATCTAAGATAATAAGGACCAAATCTCCAACCTGGAAGCTGTTGGTGTAAAAGACGCAGAGAATGATTTTTTTTACAAGTGCAAATTGTTTTTTTAATTTTTTTATTATTTAAGCCTGTTTATTGATAAATGTAACAGTATACAGGCATACGCTGGAACAAGTATAGTGGATACACATGGCCACACTTGTGCAAATGTTCCACAGAGAGCATAACAAAGCTGAAAAGCAAATCTAGTTCTTGAAGATTATAGTCAATAACAAATAGTTTGTACAAATAGTTTAAAAGGTAAGGCACTGCAGAGTTAGGAGTAGAGATGTAAAATTTCCAGAAATTTTTAAGCTATGAGAAGAAAAAAAAAAATTCCCTGTTTTCTTGTTCCGGAAAAAAAATTGGAAATTTTCGGAAAAACTTTAAAAAAATCAATATGGAAAATTTTTTACAAATTGAAAGTAATTTTGTTACACTAGGTAAATAAACTAAACTTTTTAGTACAAATGGAACAAGGACTGTATTTGTTAATAACATTTCAACTATACATGAGAACAGGTAACCACCCCCTTTCCCTCAAAAGCAGCAAAACAAACAAGAACATATTTGCAAATTGCAGGTTTGCTCTCAGCAGAAGCTGCAATATGGAAATGTTTTACCATCTGAGAAGATAAAGAGCCTCATCCATACATACCACAAAAGACTTCAAGCTGTCATTGATGTTAAAGGGGGCAACACACCGTATTAAGAACTGGGGTATGTAAACTTTTGATCAGGGTCATTTGGGTAGTTTCTGTTGTCATTATGATTGGAAAAGAGTAAAACACAGTTGATTGATAATAAATGGCTTCAGCCAAACACTACCCATGATTGACAGAAATGTTTTCGTGTTATCATTCATATTCTCTGAAAAATGGCCAGGGAATCATAAATTCTGCCAGGGTATGTAAACTTATGAGAACGACTGACTGGATGTATGTATGTATGTATGTATGTATGTATGTATGTATGTATGTAGCAGGTATTCCTCACTTAACGACCGAGTTCCGTTCCTACGACCAGGTCGTTAAACAGATTGGTCGTTAAGTGATAATTTATTGAATAGAGCCGATGCTATTTTTGTTTTGCTTGCTGGGTTTGTCACAGAGGCACTGGAGCTCTTCAGCTGCCACTGTACTGTGCTGGGGTTCTGGTGTGTCTTTGCACCAGATATTGGCTGCCTCCAGGTGTGCCTGTCCTCAATTTATTGATTGCTAAGTTGAGTGACTCAATAGTTGTGGTAAAGGGGGTAGGTATGTTTGAATCTTGTGTGCATCTATTTTTACTTTGATTTGAAAACATATATTGATGATGCTGCAATCAGAGCCTCACATTCTCAAAACAAATTAGTAAACTAAACATGAGATTGTAGGCAATCACGGGAGTAAGCTTGGAGTGATGATAACTTTACAACACACACAGGGACCATGGGGAACAAAAGTAGCCACCCTCCAGAAGGACAGTGTCAGCACCAATTCAGAGATGATTTGATAATCTACAGTTGAGTGATACACAATAAGCTAGTTTTGTTAATAATTAAGGTACGTCAATTCATTTTTAAGATTTAACTCCTGAGTCTAGTGCCAATTTAATTCATATTTTAGAGTTGGGGAGCATTTAGTGCACTGCATTTAAATGAAGTTGCAGTGCAGTTGGCTATTATGGCTCCTTTATTTTCTAACAACTGGGGTGCTATAAAATTACTACCTATATTACCCCCACGCCGTCTATGGGCCCAATAGCCAACACCAACGAAAACACCACAGTGCATAACAAATAGGAAATCAGCTCTACAATCTAGGTAGCAAGTATATCATTTTATAAGTAGACATTATACCAATATAATGCAAAATGCATCCAATATTTTTCCTCCAACATATAATTGTACTTTTCTCTATACAGATATCGTCTGGTCCTAACAGTGGAACAGACCAAGTAAAAAAGGCTCTTTTTCTAGTGAGCAGGCTGTTCACTTTGCAGGGGAATTTTCCCTTAGCCTGATGAATGTGGTGATATTGAAAATAAACATTATTTTTGCTTGCAGTGTACTCATTTACCATTTTTCTTTTCTTTTTTTTATTACTGAACATTCTAGACTGCATTTATACAAATGATTTTGTAAAGCAGAGCAGACACTATTGGTTAGGCAAAACAACTGCTCTTAATACTATCTAAATAGCCCTAAATTTTAAGACAGTGGTCTGTAAATATTGAATTGTATACGTATATTTTAGGGTCTGTATGATGACCTTCACAATGCAAGTCATTTATTTTGCCTAATAAAAACTTCAGCTCTTCCGTGCGGTTTAATGACTTATTTGCAGAAGGGAAACTTAGACATAACTGTATATACTTCTTGTTAACTTTACACTGGCATCCCATATTGTATGCTGTACCAGCTATTTCAATAAAAACATGTGTGTCCAGCTAATCACGTCTAAAGGACATTTTGGAAAATAACCTAGGGTAATATAAGTCTGCAGACTTTTTTTTCTCATGCCCTAAAATATAATAAACTTATAACAGCCATATAGGCTCAGGGCAAGAATAGCCAGGAAGCAAATACCACATTTTAAAGCCAAAAGAGAGCTTTTGTCTTGAATTGCTTTCATGTATCAAGCTCTCCATGAGTTGTGCATATATGTGAATGACTCTATAAAATAAAATATTTGATCAAGTACCTGCAACACCTGGTGATGTACACATATTGCAGGAAGCCTTAAGCTCTTAGCTGAATACATAAAACTAGGTTATTATTAGTTAATATGGGTTTCTACAGTTTGCATGTCATCATTGCCCTTTGCATTTAATTAATAAACTTGCTTATCTAACAAAATCAGATAGTATGTTTTGAACCAAAAGACAGTTCATAAATGTATTTACCGTTGTGTAAAACATAGAACTGTCACTGTAAAAAAAAAACATGCCTACAAAATTGACACATGTCTTTTTTGAAGCTGATCATAAAAACTGGATGGCTTTCACCCGAGCAGGTTGTGACAACTTCACATCTATGGGGTGAGGCAGACAACTTCTAGCTCACAGTTTTTTTTTTTTCAATAACTGCCGATACAAAATTCTTTGTTATGTAATGTGTACACTTTAAAAATAATGAGAATGGCCCCCAGAAACAAGATTAATCAAGAACTTTCCATTAGTATTGCATAATTGTTTATGGATATATGAAATGAAATGCTCAGATCTTATTTATTATTTCGAGAAGGCAAATACAAAAATGGATATACCAGATTTTGTTATGTCAGCAGGTTGAATCTCCTACCAGGTTCCTTTATCTCTCAAGGAAGTGTAGTTCCCTTCCCTGGCTACGTTAAAGGGGAATTCAAGCTTACATTTTGGTCAGACAGTATAAACGTGCCACAACTAACCAATTCCAAGATATTTTGTTACTTAAATAAAGCTAAATGAGATATCCAGTGAAGTTCACTTAGAATGAGTACTAACATGACAGCCCTATAGAAAATGAAACAATCGTCATGTAAAACATTAAAGGGTGTTAGAACCCATTTACCAACATAATCGTCTGGTATTTTCTGTGGTACTAAACTTATCATAACGGTCATAAATACAGATAAATAAATACATTTGTCTTGTCAGTGAAATTGACAAGTGTTTTTTCAGTATTTTTGAGCAAGTTTCTGATGCTGGAGCAAAGACCTGCAAAGCCTTTTTTCAGGTTTGCTCAAACACTAATCAAAACTGAAGGGGTCTGTCCTAGTAGGAAATATGGTATGTGTTGGAGATGTTTTCATTCCTGAACTGTATAAAAAGACATGTTATTGGGAGAGACTGATGTATGTGAAGAAACTGTTCATTTCCCTGTGGTGTAAATGGCTTCATCTCATTTTTAAAATTGGTTCTTTTAATGTTGAAAATAAGTACAAGTTCCTTTTCAAACAACACTCAGATAGCGGTGAATGGAATTGATAAAGTCAGTTAGTAACAGAAACAGGAGCATGTCCAATGTAAATCTCACTTGGCAAATCAATGCATCTACAAAATTGATCCACTGACTACAACAGTTCTGCAACAGACCTATCATTGCACTGGGCACTGCTCTGTGTTCCAGTGGGGAGGAGAGAAAGTGACAGCCGGCCAAGCGTTGCAGGACGAGAGCGCTGTGAGCGGCCGGCAGAGCGGTGTGTGGGCGGAGACAGCCAGCGCTGTCACAGGAGGCTGAGCTCACCTCCCTGCTCCACACGATCAGCCTCCTGTGACAGCGTGTCAGAGAGGAGAGCGAGCACAAACACTCAGCGATCAGTGATCGCTGAGTGTTTGTAGATAATTGAGGACATGGTATGTTAACTATAGCCTCAATTATGAATGGATGGGAGGTGAGCTACATCACCTCATGTTCATTCATTGTTGTAGGTATAGTAAACATAGCATGTCCTCATGTTATCAATGAACAGGAGCACTCATTCCTGTTCATTAATAACAGGGGATACAGAAAAAGAGATAGAGGACTTTGTGTCCTAAATCTCTTTTTCCATTTTAAAAAGGGAAACATCAGGGGTCTGTTTAGACCCCCAATATTTCCCCAAAGCCCCTAAAAGCAATGTAAAAAATATTTAATAAAAAGTGAATTAATAAATATAAAAACATTTAAAAGTTTATAAAAAATAAATAAAAATAAAATATTAAAAAGATTTTAAAAAAATAAAATAAACATTTTCGGTATTGGTTTCGGCCTGACAATTTTTTTAAATTTCCATTTCGGTGCACCTCTAATATTTACTTTTTGTTTCCATAGCACCCCGTCCCAGTCTTTAACTCATCTGTCTCCAATCCAGCAAGATTGTCAAAATCTTCAGAGCTGACCTGGCCTGGAGGACTTTGTCAAATAGGTTAGCAAACAGATTTGAGACAAGTTAGTAAAAGACTGGTCATAGGTATGTTTCTATTTGGGCTATTTTGAAGAAGAAGAAGAAAAAAAAAGGTGAGAAATTATGAATCAAGCTGTGCTAAAAATGTATGTACATAAACTCATTCCAGCATTAGCCACGCATCATTGCTCTTGACCGCTTCTTGATAATAACTATGCAATGTGGGTTGGCATAGCCACTTGTAGTCTCCATTTGTAGTTTTTGCTTTGTGCTTTATATGCGTAAGGAATATCAATTAAAGAATACTGATACTGAGACACATATGTAGGTTGCATCTACAGTAAATATGCAGATCAGATCTTCTGAATTCACTGGCTACATACATTTAATGGGTCAGTGAGTCATGGTCATCAGGCAACTAGCATTTGTTTTTGGAAAGGAGAGGTCAGCAATGCCCACTCGTACATCCTTTCAGCATTACTGGTCATTGTACCATTCCTAAACTATGTTGTAACTGAAAACTTGCACTTTAAAGCAGAAATCTATTTGTGAATTGCAAAACAGACACTCCCAAGCTCATGATTAAAGAATAAAGACAAATAACCTGATAAAAATCAACTTACTCTCGAATAGCGATTTTCTCTGAATGTCTTGAGGACACAGATGACATGCTTTGTGACATCTAAAACAAGAATCAGAATTGAAAGATGTTAGCAATTAAAAGTATTTATTTTTATAGTATGTTAACCTACTCAGATACCTTACGAGGCTCAAGTATTTGCTAAGAGCTGTTTGCATGGGTCATGAGCAGTGCACTGATCATCAACAATTCCCTCTTGCAAGTCAGCCTATATCTGACCTTTCTGCTACCAAGAATTCCTTTAAGCTATACAACATGCGCAAATTATGCAGATTTCTATTTTTGGTAGGAAAATTCTTCAGATTCAGTTCACTTATATTGCTCTCACACATTCTTTTGAAGTAAGGAATTAAATGTTCTTTGAAATTAGATAATTAATCATGTACACAAAGATTGGTTTATTGAATGTGTTATCAAATTTCTATACTTAAAGGATATATTCAGAAATGTCATGTTCCTGTGTATTACATTGCTGTCTATGTCCCAATCAAGATTTATAAAAATCCTGCAACAAAAAATACAACTATGGTCTTTAAAAGTTGTGCTCCTTCCTTTAACATACCATATCTATTTTTTTCAGCAAACAATCCAAAAATGCAAAAAAAAAAAAAAAATATGCATGCTTGCAAATATGTGTTACCTTTTGCATTATCCATATTTCATTTTATCCATATGCCATCTTGTAGAGTTTAATCATTGGCACTAATGGGAGAAGTGCTACCATCTAATCACTCTCTCATAGAAATTCCTCTTTAGGTACCAGTTTAGTTCTTTGACAGGAATTGGGCATGCAGTAGAGCAGTTCTATCTCCACCTTAATTCCTACATGTTTCCTGTTATACACCACTTGTTTTAAAATAAGTTGTAAACAAATGACAAAGGAGAACACAGGACAGGACTGAGAGGGGGTCACACTGTTCTGTGCAATGATGCTTTCTGGCATTTATCCAAATAAGTGCTGCTGACTTTTATTGCCCCGTAAAAAAACATTCCGTTGTGGATCACCTTTTTAGAGCTCATTTGAGCTTTGGTTTGTAGGCATTCAGGATGCGATATTGCCACCTCCTGAATGCCTGTTTTTTATTCCAAAGGAGATTTTCATTGCAAAACCATAACACAGCGGCATTGGTAAGTGGTTGCCATGCAGCTGCGAAGCAGTCCCATTGACTTCAATGGACGCATTTGGCAAGTCAAACGTGACATGCTGTATAAAATTTGCCACAAAGCATCGCAGCCATTGCATGTGTACTTATCTGAGTGGCTGTTAGTTTTTAGGCAACATGTAAAGAAAATGACACCACTTCTTCCCTGTGTTTCAGATTGCCCGGTGCAGAGAGAAATCAGGTGATCGTCCCAGGAGCTTGTCCACTCTCCCAACACATTCTCAGTCCTTTAATCCCAAACAGCCGCACTCTGAGCTTACCACACTTTAGGTGGGCAGTAAAAAAGAAGATCAACCACCTCTTTATACCGCCCCTTTGCTCTATGTGTAAACAAAAGGGAGGTGTGGAAAGCCTATGACCTGTGAAGCTTGCACGGTTGAAGACAGAGCATCCCAGGCCTGGCACAGCAGCTACAAGACAGAATTTTGCAAAGGTAAATGCATGCACGCACTATTTTTAGCTTAGGGTTTCAGGTGTGTTTTCATAAAAAAATTACCTCTGCTTTAAGGAAATTTGTAATCTTCCTAGAAAAATAAATCCTCTAATTCAGATGTACAACACTAGAAAGGAACCAACATGCCAGACTAGGGCTGGCTGTTATGTACATCTGCTCTAAATCCTGAAAAACGTCATAGCTTTTCCGTGATGGCAAGAAGAGACAATTGTAAAATCTTAAAGGAATCTAACCAGCACAAAGTAGAATACCCTTTAAAGCACACTGCAAAATGCACCTACATGTAATTTTAAAGATTATTTTGACAAATACCATGATGTAGCCTTTTTTCAGGAAAAATGAATAACAGAAGCTTGCAAAAGAGCCCATCATACAATAACATAGATACAAACAAGAACATTCTCCTTAAGAAAATGCAAAATGTGTATTTTACTACTGCTTACTTACCATATGACAAAGTCTAATGAGTTGGTTAAAAGGGCTCACAAAGTATACCTTTATATACATGGTTGGCATGCAGGCAACATATGAAATCCTGCTACTCAGAGGGTGGGTGCCATTAAAAAATTCCAATTACAGTTATATAATTCTAAAACCCAGCTTGTACTCATTTATTCCTTAAACTGCCAATACAGTTTATAAATGACATACATATTTGTGATGCACTGCCAAATTAAATCCATACCTAATGGCATACAAACCAGAGAGTCACCAGAAATGCATATTTGATAAATGAACACAGGAGCAGAAATATGTGCATTCTGATTAAAGGTCAAGAACAGTTAGATGTTTAGCTCTGATACAACAGCCACATATCTATGACTCTTAAGGGAAGAATTTACAAACATATTTATAATTAAAATCAAATGAGTTTTAATAAATCTTCTTCCAGTAAGTGTAGAATGAAAATATACAAAGATAGGATTTGTGAGCTTGTCATTAAACTTTATGGACAATGGTGTGTGTGGGGCTATGCTGGGGTTTCATTTTTAATGGAACAATATCCAATAACTCCTACATATATTCTCTGGATCAACAATCTATGATTGAAATCCGTGGGTGTCCAAGAGTGCACCAGATAATAATTTGTTACTTAGATTGGTGAAAACTGGGAGATCCAACTCACAGGAGAAGTTAGCAAGGTCTAAACAGATGAGACCCAAAATGACAAAGCCAAAAAAAAAAACCAGAGGGAAGTTGCCTGTACAATTCTGTGGAATTATATTCTATTTCTGCCTGATTCATTTATTTAAAGGTCTATTGCAGATCCCTTTAGAAAATACAGTCTGAGACTGGCTTTACTGGTAGGCACTATTAGCAGTGCAACAGACACCACAGGTGCCATTTCACAATTTACAAATGTGAAAGCGGACAGACCCTATCAATCTACAAGCATATAGACATTGAGAGTACATAAATTAGACATGAAATGCAAGCATTGTGGGAACACATTAAAGGACATGAGCGTTAGAGGATATTGCTAAGCTCTTTGATGCCAATATGAGAAATTTAAATAGAGAGTTCCACCTTAATTTATTCTCATTGATCAAACTTTGGATTTGCCGAAGGAGCTGAAGGTCAGAAAGCAGCAGTATGTGTTGAAAATCAGATTAAGTCCTCCTATACAGATATTCAACTAATTCCAAAGTCAAATGGGCCCACATGATCCTTACAGAACCTACTTTTGACTCTTTGCAAGCTTCTTCTTCAGCTCAAAACAAGAAGTATTATCTCAGTGGATGCAGCTGAAAGGCTCTGCAGGCAGATGCTCACTGGGAAGACCTGATTGCAACCAGGACCAGAAGTGCTGTATGGCTGAGGGTGGTTAAGTTGTCTATTACTCCTGATTCTAATACTGTTTACCTGCTAAGCTTAATCTTTTTAAACAATTACATTTTAATGGCTCAAACCAAACCAAAAAGATAATCCCTGCTGGAATTAATTGAAATATTTATCCTCCTTTACTGGCAACTGTTATCTGACTGCATATGCCATTGTTACTGTATGTTGCTTTTGCAATCTTTACTATATTCTCTTCGAATGCAGTAGTTTTGTCCATTTTTGTAACTGTAAGGCTAAAAAGTGCTTTATGAACTTCATATCATTCGAACATGTATTGCCAATTTGAATGGTACTCAAACTCGACTGCACATTGTACACACAAGATGTGCATTGAATCTTCTTGGCCCTACACATTCTTGGTATTGCTGGACAATGCAAGGAAATCATATAAATCCAGGTACATGCTTAGTTTTAAAGCCCATCTCTGGGCAAAAAGTCAGCCATCTAGGTCCTTCGTCAGAGCTGTTTCTAGGTGTGGGGACCAGTAACCAGATGTGCATATGAAGTTCAGTCCTCGACGATTACACCTTGCTGGCATTGCTGTTGAGACTCTTCTTCTGTACCCTGAGAGGACCCCACCACTGGACAGCCAATAAGGTGTCTACATCACACTGTCTTAACACAAACAGACGCAGGCCCGGTAGAATAAAAAGATGGTGCTACTAATTTTGTAGGTCCTGCGATAATTGCGCAAATGAAATATACAATTCAATTGATAAAGCACACTAAAATCAGTATCCCTGCATGTAAAAAATACTTTTCTGACTAAATCTAAAAGATAAAACTTCATTGAGTTAATAAACAACAAATATTTGTAAATTTTAAATTGCGCCTTGAAAAAAATGAAGTAATGCAAAACTGTAAATAAGTTTAATAAAAATGTTAAAAATCGTTTGTGCGCTGTGTTGGTGTTTGAATAGTGATAAAATGATACAGGCGTACATTTAATCGCAAATTAATGTTATTTCAAAAAGGAAAAGAAATTAAGCCTTGTGATGCGTTCTAACAATGCCCCGCAGCGCATGTGCATGGTATACACCACAATATGGTGCACGCGTATGGTGTGTGTGTGTGTGTTGGGGGAGGGGGGTTGTGTTGGTTTTTTTCTATTTAAAATAACAGACCCCTGGCATTTCTTTTTTGAAATAGAAAAAGAAATTGAGGAAATCCTCAATCTCTTTTTCTGCAGCCTCAACACTCAAAGAATGTAAAGCACTCAGTAGAGAGGCTTCCCATTCATAACTGGTTGTAGTAAAACATTTAATATCATCCAGTTTATGAATGGGTAGAAGCCTGTATACTGAGGCTTCCACCCATTGAGAAACTCATGAATGAACAGGAAGTGAGGTAAAGCACTCCCTGTTCATTCATAACTGGGGACAGATAGTACTGTGTCCCCAGTTAGTTACAAACATTGGAATGATCACCTGAGCACTCCAGTGTTTGCTCTGCACAGAGGATAGGTAAATATTACCCATATTTACCGATCCTCCCACTCTGCATCCTAACTCGCTCGGCACGCACAAACAGATCTTGAATCTGACAGCTGGCGGCTCTGCTTTCATTACTGTTCAGCCATTCTGGATGTCACAGCTCTCTCTTCGGATCCCCGCTGCCTTAGCCCATACAGGTGGGGGATCCGAGGAGAAACAGATCCCAGCCCTGAGTGGCTCCAGATGGGGAGGAGTGGCTGCAGAT